>NC_068987.1:74264122-74271125 GCF_001194135.2 Octopus bimaculoides
TATATATATATATATATATGAATGTATATGCAACAATCCTCTTTCAGTTCCTATTTACTGAATCAATTCACGGGCTTGGGCTGGCCCCAAGGTGCAGTGGGATTGGACGTGGAACCATGTGGTTGGCAAGCAAACTTCTTACCTCACAGGCAGAGAGAAAGGATGTAATTGAAAAGAGGGACCCAGATCAATGGAAATAAATGAACATGTGTACATGCAGACAGACAGACAGACAGACAGGCTTTTAAGCAAAATATAGATGTGCACATGTTGGTAGTTGTCTGTTTGCCCAAAAAGGTGGAATATGTGTGTGTTTTTGTATGTATGCATGTATGTATATATGTATGTGTATATGCGTGTGGGTGTGTGGGTGTATAGATGGATGGATGGAATTCAAAGGTGTTGTCTATTTTCACACAATGTCATAGACTTTGCATGGAATGCACAGTCACATCTTAATTCACAACTGATGGAGATCACTAACTCTCTCTCTCTCTCTCTCTCTCTCTCTCTCTCTCTCTCTCTCTTTCTCTCCATACACACACAAAAACACGCATACACATACACACATACATACAAATGTATATAGATAAGGCTTCAAGAAACGAAGGGGTGCTGGAAAGTCCCTGGCATTAAGGGGGTCGCGAAAGTCTTGTTTAGAGGCCCAACCTTACGAGTTCTTTTACAAGGCTTAGAAAAACCGAAGGGCACACGCATTGCAGCCGTCCTTCAGTTTTTCTAAGCCCTGTAAAAGAACTCGGAATGTTGGGCTTCCAACCAGACCTTTCGCGACCTCCTTAATGCCAGGGACTTTTCAGCACCCCCTTGAATGCATGTATGTATGGTTGCATGCATGTATGCATGTATGTATCGACGGACGGACGTCAGGGATAGGTCGCCTACATACGTTGGAATTGCTCTGTTTTGACGGGGATTTTTCAAATATTTTTCTCCCGATACCCTTGGAGGAATAATGATGTTTTCGGTTTCAATCCCACTGCACGACACTTTGGGCAAATGACTTTTCTATAGTCCCGGACCAACCAATGCCTTCTGAGTGAATTTGGTAAATGGAAACTGCGTGGAAGCTCGTCATATATTATCTATTACACACACACACACACACACACACATATTTGTGTCTGTGTTTGTCCTCCTCTCGAGGAATAATGATGATTTTTTTTATATATACATACACACGCACATGCACATCCCATAAACATTCATGTCAGCACACAATTATACATACTAACACTATCACAAAGGAAGTATCAACAACCGGTGCCATTTCAGAGTGTACAAGAATATCAAATTTTGAAAGCTTACCAAATTCCTGTTCCTCCTCGCCATGGTTCTTTGTGAGTTGCCTTGGACCATACTCATTCTGTTAGTTTCACAACTTTCACTTTGCTAGAGCGACTAAGTGAATACCAAAATCTCGACATAGATTTAGATTTAGGAACCGATATAGCATAGTCGATATTATTATCTCGTCAGTTATAAGTAAGGTCCTTTACTGGGTTTCATGTTGAAAAATATTATAAAAAAGCACAAGTACGTTTGGTTTTACAAACGAGAGAATGAGAACCCGATATGTGAAGCGGACGATATATACTCCTTCTGAGCTAAAGAAACATTGTCATGCATATATATACGTGTGTGTGTGTTTGTGTGTGTCTGTGTCTGTGTGTGTAAGAGTGTGGGTATATTGAGAGATGTATGGTTAATTTGCAATTATAAATCAAGGCAATAAAACCACGTTGTGTAGATGTAAATAGCTAAGTATTTATGAGTCTGCGTGCGTTTGTGTGTGTGTGTGTGTCTGTGTGTGAGTTGCGTGTGTATTTCTGCGAATATATACAAGTGCGTGTATATTCAAACAATTTATGCCTAGTATATCTGATCAAATTCTAATAACGTGTATATATAATCCATATGAAAAAATGATCACGTATATCGCAGAGGTGCACGAGCGTGCGTGTGTGCGTGGGTGTGTGCGTGCGTGTGTGTAATGTATGTATCATTTGAGAGTAATTAAAATGATATTTATCCAGCAAAACAATCCTTTATAGCCATATTCGATTTGTTTTTACATAGATTAAGTTTTAAACATACATGTAGACATGTGTATTTGTGTGTCTATCTGCGCGTATGAGTGAATGTGAATGCGATAGTAAAGAGGGTGTAGAATAGAACGTATGCCATTGCTAAGCAACGCTCACTTCCTCTGCAGCCTGACTTCCCCTCTTCACCCTTCCCTCTCCCCGCCTTGACCACGGCTGCACGGTGGGCCGGTCTTCACACTTCAACGACGTCGGCGACGGTGGTAAGACAGGTATGAAACAAGTTACGGATATATCGCGAGGGGTAGTGAGAGGAACAGAGAGCTAGAGTTTAAGTGTTGTAAGAGAGAGATATGTATAGGAAGGAAATGTAATGAGAGAGGGAGAGGAGAGACATAAAGAGAAATAGCAGGGAAATGTGAAAGAACGAGAGAGAGGGTTGACTGATACAGAACGAAAGGTTGAGAGTGTAAGAGAACTATATAAAAGTACAAAGTCGAAATAGAGTGTATGTGTGGATTGAGAAAGGAGGGAATAAGAAAAGAAAAAGGCATGAGAAAAGGTTGATTGGGTAAAGAAGTAAAATAGATGAAGTGGAAATCAATGGAAGTATACCTAAATTAAAGAGTGGTGTACTAAATACTCGCATCGTAGGCAAAAGAATTTAACTGTTTGCTTGTCTTGTATGTATCACATGTGACATACAGCATATATTCTTCGTGTCCATGCATCATATACGATACATGTTTCTGTTTTTGTTGTTGTTTGTCAACGACTAACTTGTTACTTACGAAAGGAACGTCAGATATTTCTCAGAACGTACGAAATAAGAGCTAACTAAAAGTCTGAAAATATTCATAGATTTTTAAGGACAGACTTGTGAAAATGCTTTGGAGACAGAATAAATTGAAATTGAGAAAGAACGTAATTTGCAAAATTAAACGCTCAGAAGAAAGCAGAACGGAAATTAGTAGATATTACTATTAAAATAAAGGCACGTGCATTCCGTCAATTTTACATCGTGCTTTGATAAACTTGTGTTCCCCTCTAAAATTTTTGAGAAACCCCACAGCACTCAAAGCATTGTCGCGAGTGATTGCGAGGATGAGGCGCTAAAACAACCAGGCAGACTTCCGAGCATAATCTGATACGCCAGTGAAACGGGACACAAGTGAAGTTTAAAAATCTCGTCAGTGATCCAGCTTTCAACATCTCAAAAGCTACGGGTGGAAAATGTAATTTACCGACAGGTTACAATATGTCACTGTCATATTTCGTTCAGCTACGGATGCACTAACCCCCAACTAAACTGCAGAATGAAACACGTATGATGAAGCAAACGAATCGGTTACCGTGCCTTTATTCCAGGGATAAGGAGAGTCCCTCGAGCCTTTACCATCATCCCTGGACAGGCTCCAGAGTTGTAGGGATATTTATCCAGGCTAGAGTTCGTTTAATGATTCGGCTTATCTCGTCATGGCGACCTTTGAGGCCCACATTCAATCAACACGATGATTCCAAAAAGACATCCGGAATCAAGGGGCTTACCACAACGACACCTTATTCCTCCGCATACACCATTTCCGACTCTAAGAGCGATGGCAATATAGTGCTCCTCCAAGCTGAGTAAACCACAAACGTTTATCATGAACAAAACGTCAACCCACTCTCCAGAAAATATGATATTCCCAGAAGGAAGGGGACACTTTGATAAGTAATCAAATAGATTAAAATGAGACAGGTTCGATGAATGTCTAGGACCATACAAAGAACCCATCCGTACATATGTTTGTATGATATGGAGTAACAACAAACTAAGTGCAAAAGCTTGTCACTGTTGTGGTCCCTTAGATGAATGCTAAATGTGTCCTATAGAGATAGTGGCAAACAGTGAAATCTTTAGACGATTGAAGCTTTTTAACGACATAAGGAAACAACAGGTTAGCTTAATTGGACACCTTATGAGATGATAATGACTTTAAACACATAGTAACAAACCGAAACTGAAGGGAAGAAGTCGATGGAGACAAAAAGAGATACTCTTTATGTCTCGGCTTTCAGCAAGACTTTAGGCACAAAACCCGAAATGTTGGAGGAGGGGGCTAGTCGATTTGATCGACCCCAGTACGCAACAGGTACTTAATTTATCGATTCCGAAAGGATGAAAGGCAAAGTCGACCTCGGCGGAATTTGAACTCAGAACGTAAAGATAGGCGAAATACCGCGAAGCATTTTGCCCGGCGTGCTAACGTTTCCGGCCAGCTCGTCGCCTTTCTGCAAGGCTGATCCAATACTCTGCTCGGTAGTGTTCGGATGAGGAGGACGTGAAAATCCACGATCACCGATGCCTGAAGGCAGAGAGCATGAAGAAGAAGAAGAAAAAGAAGAAGAGGAGAAGGAATGTATGTGTGTGTCTTTTATCTTTTACTTGTTCCAGTCATTAGACTGTGATTATGTTGGGGCACCACCTTAAAGGGTTTAGTCGGATAATCGATTTCAGTACTTTTTTTAGGTCAGGTACTTATTCTAATGGTCTCTTTTGTCGAGTCACTAGATTACAGAGACGTAAACAAACCAACGCCGGCTTTCAAGTGACGAGAGGAGGACAAACACAGACACAAATATGTGTGTGTGTATGTGTGTGTGTGTAATAGATAATATATGACGAGCTTTCACGCAGTTTCCATTTACCAAATTCACTCATAAGGCATTTGTTGGTCCGGGGCTATAAAAAAGTCACTTGCCCAGTGTCGTGCAGTGGGATTGAAACCGAAACCTTGCGGTTGCAAAGCTGGCTTCTAAAACACAGTCATGTCTGTTCCTATAGAAAAGGTACAGAAAAGTTTAGTAAGTTTGATTTATGTGAGACGTGAAGAATTTAACGTTTTGGCGGCAAATGGTGAATGAAATGGATATGAAAGAATGATGTAAGAAGTAAATAAAGGGGTTAGAATAGAATTGAAAGCGATCTACGAGAAGGTGCTGAAAAGTTCCTGGCTTTGGGTAAAAGAAAATACAGGAGGATCAGTTAATTATGATTTTATTCAACATATACCCCTCCCAGATTTACATTTATTGCAGCGGTTCTTCAGTTTTTCTAATCTCTGTAGAAGAACTCGAAATGTTGGGCCTCCAGCCAGGCCTTTCGCGAGACCCTTAAAGCCAGGAACTTTTCAGCAGCCCCTCGTACATCAGTTAGGTGTCTGAAATACGAGGTGGGCGAAAAGGGAGGAGGTTAAAACTGGTGAGAGGGGTGGCGTTCAAGCGAAGAGATGGAAGGATGAGGAAAAAGAAAGTAAATAGGAGTTGGATGTGGTGGGGGACAAAGACTGCGTCAACATCAGAAAGCTATCTAAAAAGATATATATTTAGTGAAAAAAAAAAGAAAGAAATACGGTTTCGTGCCTGTCGAATGTTGGGTAATGACTGAAGAGTACGACGGTGATTACAAACGGCCGAAACGGGATTCCTAGGAAGGATCTCTGGAATAGCGTTGCTCGAGAGGATATGCAACTCGGAGGGCAGCGAGTCTCTCTAGGTCGAGCCGCTACTTCTCCATATTGAGCGGTTACAGCTCCGTAACTACAAACACGAGAAATGAATCGAAAAACGGATTCTTCGAGCCGAGCCAACGGGTAGGAGGTCTAAGAGCAGATCAAGAACGACATCATGATTGAGTAATATCCGTAGTCTTGGTCACACTTGGAAATCCAGCCGGAAAGTCTTATGACTGTTGTTTCTGATAGGTCACTGTAGAGATGCCTGAGGACTTTACCCGCATGACCCTGCCTGGAATAGATAAGATAGATGGATGGATTCTGTTATGCTATTATTCTGTTACTTGTTTCAGTCATTTGACTACGGTCATGCTGGAGCACCGCCTTAAAAGGGTTTTTTAGTCGTAGATATCGACCTCATGACTTATTCCTTTAAAGCCTAATACTTATTCGATCGGTCTATTTTGCCGAACCGCTAAGTCATGGGGACGTAAATACACCAACATTGGTTGTCAAGCGATGATTAGAGGACAAACACAAACGTAAAGACATACACACACACACACACACACACTTATATATACAACGGGCTTCGAAAAACATTCTTTGAAACTGTTTAGTTAATGGAGAGGGATGATAAAGAGATGAATAGGAAATTCATAAAAGAAACAGTATGAGCAGGATACAAGATTAACAAGGGTTGGATTAGAAGTGAAGAATGGGAACGAAGAGGTAGAGAGAGCAGGGCCAAAGTGGAGGGGGATCAAGAAAGGAAGTATGGAGAGAGTAAAGAGATGAGAAAATAAAGAGCGAGCTTGCAGCCATACCTTGAGAAAAATGGGAAAGCGCCAGAAAATTCTAATCTAATTTACTTAGGCTCAGATTTTCTTCTCACTGATTGAATCGACAGTTTTATTGATCAATTTTAAGCAATGAAATTCGTATGGTTTTCACCATTCGATGTAAATAAAATACAGGCATACCTCACCTTACGTCGTTAATTGGTTCCAGGAGACACGATTTAAATCGAAAAACGACTTAAGTCTAATTAACTTGTCTCTAGGCTAGGCCAGGCCAAATTTACTTTACGGCTAAACCGATAATGACCATTCCCTCTTCTGTACTTTATTTATGAATGCATTTTCAATAATTCATGGTTAATAAAAACCTATTTTAAGCTCACAAAATTTTTATTTTTTAACACAGTACAATAAAAAAAAAAGTAATCTAAATTTACGAATACAATTTGGCGATGTTTACCGTACATCGCGGACGCTTTATTTATGAACGCAGTTTGCAATAAAACATGGTAAAATAAAAGCTTAAAAAATAAATTCAGTAATTATTTTTTTATTTTGCAAAAGTAAAAAAACAAAATTATTTTAAATTTACCAATATATAACTTGGTGATTTACATCGCGGATGTAGATGGCTGTCCATGTC
>NC_068987.1:74271135-74272946 GCF_001194135.2 Octopus bimaculoides
TGCGCTTAAAAAACCGGTTGAGAGTTTCTTGAACTGTCTTTTCTTTTTCCTCAAGGACAACATTATACGGAACAAAAGCTTCGTGACAAGCCCCCAAAATCTTGGGAAAGCGTTGAGCATTTGGATTCATATCCTCGAACATAGAAAGACCTCTTTCGATATATGCAAATGCTTGCTGCATGTTTTAAATGGTAAAATGACGTGGCTCAGGTTCGACTCCCTCTTCTTTATTTTGCTGCTCGTGAAGCTCTATCAAATCCTCGTTCGTCAGGGGCTGCTTGTCTTTTTCAAATAAATCTGTGAAATCCTCCTCCTCCAAATCTATTTCCGGTTCTTTGCTCGTAGTCACTAACGTTTTGTTGATGGTAACATTATCAAACCACTTAAAAGTATTCGCGAATTGCAGGCAAAGCTTCTTCCATACACCGTTCATAGCCGTGCTCTGTACATCATTCCCTGCCGCTGCTATGTCCTGTACAACCTTATAGATATCGTATATCTTCCAAAAGTCACGAAGTGTAATGGACTCATCAAGATCAGTCGCAGTTATTGCTTGCCGCAGCGTACGCTTCATATAGTAACGCTTAAAGACAACAATTATTCCCTGATCCATTGGTTGCAGAAGAGACATGGTGTTCGGAGGGAGGTATACGACGGTAACGTTGAGGTCAAAATCTATGATGTTTTGAGGGTGGCCAGGAGCATTATCTGAGATAAGTAAAACCTTAAAAGGAATTTCCTTCTCTTTACAGTACTTCTCTGCTGCTGGGATAAAACGATTGAAGAACCAATCTTCAAAAACAACCATGCTTCAAAAAAAAAAACATGCTTTTGAATTAGCCATCCAGATAACAGGGAAAGATGCCTGTGCTTCAGGGCTCGCAAGTTGTACGCATGATACACAAGCAATGGCTTTAACTTATAATCTCCTGCACAATTACCTCCCAATATAATGGTCACACGTTCTTTCGTGATCTTGTAGCCTGGAATAGTTTTCTCCTCCTTGAAAATGAATGAACGGTCGGGCAATTTTTTCCAATACAATCCAGTTTCGTCTACGTTAAAAGCACACATAGCACATTCACTGTGAATTTTCTTAGGAGCCATGGGGGCAAAAAATAAAGCCACAAATAAATGAGAATGAGAAAATAACCGATAAACAGACGTAAACAAATCTGAATTCAAAATAATCGCGGGAATCATGAGTGACAGTGACGCCTAACAGTAGATCAGTAGATATTGGAACTACAATGCAATATGAGTTCCGAAAGGCCGATAAGTAAGACAACACAACTGATTTTATGGTTTTGTTCACTAAGCTACACTACTTTATGGTGTGTATCTTAACATTTACTGTACGTATTTTAATATGATTTTAATATGCTTTTATTCTCATTTATTGTACAATAACATGATTTTATGTGCTTTTAACTGTTTTCTAGTGATTTAACGATTCCAATATTTGTGACGGACAGACTTAACTTGATTTTTAGGATCTTTTTTAAAACGGGGGCCACATTTTTCATTAACGAAACACTTTGAAACTTGGAACACTGGTAGAATGTGTCATATAAAACATCTTTTTCTCTTAGTCTTCTTTAAAAAAAAAGAAATCCATAAATTATTCCATGTTAAAGTTGTCGTATTTCTGTAATTTCAACCAATCATTGACGTCCATTCAGCCGATATACATTAAGTGCCGACTACATAAACAAACGATTCTGAAACAATTAACCCTAACTCTAACCCTAACCCTAACCCTAACCCTAGGGTTAGGGTTAAAGCAAATTTAAAATGAAAAAAGCAAATAA
>NC_068987.1:74274925-74277564 GCF_001194135.2 Octopus bimaculoides
GTGTGTATGTGGGAGTGTGTTTATGTATGGGGGGCGTGTATGTTCGTAGTGTGTGAGAGTGTTCGGTGTGTGTGTGGTAGTTTGTACGTGTGTGAGCGTAATGTGTGTGCGCGTAGTCAGTGTGTGTGTGTGTGAGTGGTAGTTTGTGCGTGAGCACGTGTAATGTGTGTGTGTGTGTGTATTTGTGTGTGTGTATTTGTGTGTGTGTGTGTGTGAATCATGCCCGTCGCTAAGGGAGTGCACTGGACGGCACTGTCCCGTCACTATTCAATGGTGCACCTCAAATTTACTCCACTTTAGTGACTTCACTTGAGCTTTACTACAAATTAGTGCCCACCCAGAATATTCTGAAGCACCCCCCGGCACCAAAGTGTGACGATGGGCCTGGGGTGCATATAGTATGTGCGTCTGTAAGTATATGATCAGGCGCATTGCTAATTGTTAACTCTGTATGTACGCGCGCGCGCGTATAGTGTCTCAGCATTTGATCAAACGCATTGCTGATTATTAACGATTCTTTGCCTTCCACTTTAAATTCAATGCAGTCTGTTTTACTTTGGCCGCCAGCTTATTTGTACCAAGTCCGAAAGATCTCCACATCTCTATTTTAAGAACCAAGTTTCGAACACTGAACCATTTTCTGTATTGATTTTTATATTATTGCAATAGTACCAATAGATGTGAGAGGTTGTTGTGCTCAGCTGTGTCTATATTTCATGCACACACACACACACACACACACACACACACACACACACACACACACACACACACACACACACACATTTCCTGAGTCAATGAAAGTGCTAAACAAGTCTTGAGATCGATAATCGACTAAGTGGCATACTGTAAGTTGTTATTACAAAATGTATTGTAAATATTCAATATAAATATTACCATACAACTGTGCTTGTAGGCGTGGCTGTGTGGCAAGAAGTTTGCCTCCCGACCACACGGTTCCTAGTTCATTTCCACTGCGTGACGACAGCTTGAGCCTTGGGCAAGTATATTCTACTAAAGACCTGGCACGATTAAAGCCTTGCGCGTAAACCGAAATGAAACCCGTCATATGTATATATATATAGACACAACAGAATATGCTTCAACACACGAACTCACATAAAGAATCTTGCAAACCAAATCCCCAAACCAAATATATATATATATATATATATGTGTGTGTGTGTGTGTGTTGTGTGTGTGTGTGTGTTGTGTGTGTGTGTGTGAGAGAGAGAGAGAGAGTGTGTGTGTGTTTGTCCCCTGCCACCGCTTGACAACCGGTCTTGGTTTGTTTACATCCCCTAACTTAGCGATTGGGTAAAAAGCGACCAATATAAGTACCAAGCTTTAAAAATAAAGTTTTACTGGAATGGATGTCTTCGACCGAACCTTTCAAGAAATAAGCAAAAGGTGAAATGTAACTATAAACATACAAACAGTAGACCGTTTCTTTACATAATACGGCTTCTAACTGACTTAAGTTTTGTTTGTGAAGATGTTTTTTTTTTAGATTTGAAAACAAATTGCCGTTTACATGCTTCAGTCATGCTGGGGAACCGCTGTGAGGTCAAACAAATCGTCCCCAGTAATTATTTTTTTAATGTTTGGTACCTATTCTGTCAGTTCTCTTTTGCCAAACCGCTAAGTTACATGGACGTAAACAAGCCAACACCGGCTGTCAAGCGGTATGTGGGGTGTGTGCTAACACAAACACAAAAACACACATACACACATACATACATAGACAAACATGCATACACACAGGCATATATACTTGCATACACACATACATACATACATACACACATACATACATACATACATACATACATATATACATACATATATACATACATATATACATACACACATACATACATACATACATACATACATACATACATACATACATACATATTGGGGCACTGGATATGTAACACACTACCTAAATACCAAATCTAGAGAAATTAGATTTCTCAGAACCAGAAAGGAGAAAGCTGATTCGAAGACAGCAGATTCAAGCCATCGCTGGAACTGAAAAAATTTGTAAAACTTTCCAGAAGTTTATCATTTAAGTATATATGAGCATGTCTAGACATGCAACTATATGCATGAGAATACATACATTAAACAAAACACAAATCTGCACACATACATACATACATACATACATTACAAGTGCAATCTGTGAGTGAAATAGTAAAAATATGCAAGACTTTTCTCAAGTTCTAAATGTGAATTTGTCTGTGTTAACTATATCCCGAAGATGGAGCCTTGTATCTTTGTTGGAAACCGGCTCCCTCCTCAGTGGAAGATTTATAATAATTAAATAATAGAAGAGACATACATACATACATACATACATACATACATACATACATACATACATACATGCATGCATACATGCATACATACATACATGCATACATGCATACATACATACATACATATATTCAAAAATACTTTGTTGATGTTGAAATTCCAATGAAGGAGCCTTGGATTTAGGTTAGAAACCGGCTCTTTCTCTGTTGGCAAGAAATCTTGAAATAAAACTGAATAATGACATACATACATACATACATATGGCGGGCCTTCGCACAGTTTTTTGTCTATCAAATTTATTTACAAGGTATTACTGG
>NC_068987.1:74277680-74282499 GCF_001194135.2 Octopus bimaculoides
CCAGCAACGGAGTTTTGTTTCGTGGGGGTTTATTTTTTCTTTTCGAGGTTATTTCGAATGCTTTCAACGAATGTGACATCGAAATCACGCGTAAACGGTTCCTTTCCCAAAAAAAAGGAAAGATTTGGCTGTTATTTCTTGCACGTTATGCTACCACATAACAGGTATTTTGGGTCCTTTATCGCAAATAGCTGTTACATGGTAGCAGAGCGTGCTAGAAATAGCAGCCAAATCTTTGGAGGTGAGATACGTTGAATGCACTCGAAAAAACCCTATGGAAAAAAACTAATTCACACCGAGGTTACGAATTGGTCTTTTACGAAATATTTACCGTATTTTTAAAGTCATTTTCACTTTAAAATACTTTTTAAATATGCCAAAAAAATTTTTTTTTGTAATGATATTCGCTTGAAAGTAATTTTAAAAAACATAAAAATATTGTTGAAAGAAAGCTAAAATATAAATACTTACTGTACGAACAACTTACATGTTTAAAATCACATTCACTTAAAAATATTCCTAAATGTTTAAGATATTGTGCTTAATAAAAGCGAAAATAGAAAAATTTACTGTAAAAAAACAACTTGTATTTTTTTCATTGTTAAGTCATTGTGCCTAATTGAAAGATAAGAGTTTCTTCCTTTCAGATTAAGATTATTTTCGGAATATTTCCCCCATTATGCACCTCTAACTTAAAAACCACTTGTCTGATTTACGCGAAACTTGTTTCATTCTGTTGGTATTAACATTTCAGGGTAACTTAGTTCATAGTATTTTCCCATTATGCGCCAGTTTGGCTTTGTAACATTGCAAGCAAGCAAGATTCAATCTGACTCTTAATGTATTTATAGGCTGCAGCACAGATGTACTTTTTCATGCTAATGATGCAAACTTTAACTATATTTGGGAAACAGTTTTTGTGATTTTAGCCAATAAGATTGGTCTTTTCTCGATATTTCGGCAATTAGTAATTTAATTATATAGGCGCAAGTGTAGCTGTGTGGTTCAGTCCCATTGCGTCTTGGGCAAATATTTTCTTCTATAGCCTTAGGCCGACCAAAGCCTTGTGAGTGGATTTGGTAGATGGAAACTGAAAGAAATCCGTCGTATCTCCCCCCCCCTCTCTCTCTCTCTCTCTCTCTCTATCTATCTGTCTATCTCTGTGTGTGCGCGCGTGTGTGTATATGTGTGTCTTTGTGTCTGTGTTTGTTTCCAACCACTGCTTGACAACCGATGTCGATGTATTTACGTTTCCGTGACTTAGCGGTTCGGCAAAAAGAGATCGATATAGCAAGTACTAGGCTTAGCAGAAAGTAAGTACTGGAGTCGATTAATTCGATTAAAAATATTTCAAGGCGGTGCCACAGCATGGCCGCAGTCTAATGACTGAAACAAGAGATAAAAAATATGTTCCCATAGAAACTGATGGATACAGCCATGAGGTTAGATTTAGGGTTTGAGTTAATATTTCCTGTGCATCGCAAAATTTCATTACTTTGTTAATTCATTTTCGTTTTTTTTTTCCTTCATTAAACATTTTCATCTCTAAAAGTTTTCTAATATTTTTTTTTATAATATTTATCTCAAAATCCTGTCGAGGTCGATAAAATAAGTACAAGTTGAACACTAGGTTTGATATAATAGATCTACCCCGCCTTAGAAATTGCTGACCTTGTGCCAAAATTTGAAACCAATATTAATTTCAAAATAAATAACTAAGTTATGACTGCCATAAAATCGTACTTCTTGTATGATACCGAAGGGTGGAGTGGGAAGATATTGCCCAATGTTGGGAAAGTCATTGGAAAAAAAGTGAAAAGTGGTAGAAACAGGCGTTTATTAAGAAAAAGGGGAAGGAACTCTTTATAGAAAGAGGAAGAGTAAAATAATGATGTGTGAATGAATTTGTAATAATAATGAAAGAGTGTAAGGCGGCGAGCTGGCAGAGACGTTAGCATGCTGGGCGAAATGCTTAGCGGTATTTCGTCTTTACGCTCTGAGTTCAAATTCCGTCGAGGTCGACTTTGCCTTTTATCCTTTCGGTGTCGATAAATTAAATACCTGTTGCGTACTGGAGCCGATTTAATCGACTGCCCCCCTCCCCCAAAAGCTTCGGGCTTTGTGCCAAGAGTAGAAAAGAATAATGAAAGAGTGTGAGGGTATGAGTTTAAGAATGAGGAAGAGACGTGACAACGTCAAATATACATCATCTAACTGCAAGACAAAAACATTTCCAGACTTGGAAATACTGAAGGGAAGGCGAAGATCATCGAAAGAAATCTATATTCGAGGTGAATTGCAGAAAAAACAAAATAAGAAAAGAAAAGTTGCATAACAACGAGGAACAAGAAGAAACGGAAGCACGACTCGAATAAGAAAAACTGAAAGAAATCAAAATGAAAGACAAGAAGAAAATGGAGCAAGGTTTGAAGCAAAAGCATTAAGGATTTCTGAAAGAAGAGAAAGTGATAGAGTGATTGAGAATATGGTGACAAATGTGGTGACAGACGACAGGATAATATATAGTAAGAAAATATCTGATGACAAACTACTGAGGAGAATACAGTAACAAAGAAAATAGAAAGAGATTAGGAACATATTTGGTGACAGACGACAGCATAAAATACGGTAGGAAAGTATTTGATGACAGATGAGTGCAGAAGATACAGCACGAGGGAAAGAGAGTGTAAGAATGTATGGTGTCCGATAACTTAAGAACATAGCATGAGAGAGAGAGAGAGAGAGAGAGAGAGAGACTAAGCATTATTGTGACAGATGACCAGGAAACATAATATTTTCAAAGTCATGTATTTGTAATCTTTCTATATCTCTATACAATTTCTCTAAAAGTCGTTTGTATAATTTATTTCATACTCAAATATACCCGATCTTTTCTTTTTTACTGAAACTACGCTATTTTTTAATATATTTTATAACTTTGTTGTTTAGGCACAAGTCTATACTGATTGCAATCAAAATAATCTCATTTTTTTACAAGAATTCCTAGTTGCACATTATCCATTATGTGCCTTTCCTGTTCTTAAGACAGCGAAGGGTGATTTGAGAGTGATTTTACTATTTTTAGCAGTTTGAGCGATCACTTAGAGACTCCCTTTTTTTTCCATGCAGAAGTGTTGGTTTGTTATTCTCGTCATTGTCGTCATCGTTTCAATGTTCACATCGCCATGTTGATATGGGTTGGACAGAATTTTTTCAATGTTTCACCAAGGCTTTCCGATCTTTTCTGTTTGGCTTCCACTTTTCAATTTCTTCAATTTTTGCTCAAATTGATTTCTTATTTGGTGCATTGGTGAAGTTTTGTATTGTAATCATTGACATGAAATTCATTTTCGCTATAAATCAATAAATAAAGAGTTAATAGCTCTTAAAGTTTGCAAATTTTGGGTAATTTTAGCCAATCAAAAGCCATAGACATATAGGTGCAGGTTTCCAGTGTAACAAGCCAAGCATTTTCGCTTATTGAATGCTTAAAACACTTGAGGTATGAAGTGGTCGTGAGATGTACTAAAAATAATAGCTAAAGAGGCCTTAAATCACGCACCAGTTTTTTTTTTTCATAATCGTATGAATTTCTGTGTGTAGAATACAAATTTGCAAAAATTATCAGAAAAGTCCAAAATGTAAAAAAAAGTTACGAGGGCTTATGTGGTGTGAGTAAAGTAGAATTACGACAATATTTCATTTGTTTACAGTTGACAACACGAGCAGTCACGCACAAAATGACAGTTTCCAAATCCTGTTTTCTGACTGTGTAAAAATTATATCAAAATTTAAACCTCTGTAACTTAAAAAAAAATCTGGAAAAAGTGAATTAGCTCTCGAGATTCAGCATGGAAAATTACATCGATACACCAAATTTTGAAATTTTCAGTAAACTTTAAAATTTCCACAGGTGCAGCCAAACAGAAGAGATTCAAGCTTTCCTTTCTTTTTTACGCATCATAATGCATTTTTAAGCTAGTTCTTAAAACATCTAACCAAAGAGAATCCCTTAATGGGAAAGAAGCAAGATTATGGAAAAGTCACATGGTTTGAACCTTTCCACAATCAGAGAAAAGGAATGTTGTTCTTTGCTTAAGCAAATCCGACGAGAATGGGAGTGCGATATTTCCAACAGCTCCATGTGAATTTCAAGCCCTCCAACAGCAACCTAGATACATATCTGAAATACTATGATTAGTAGTGATGGCCATATTACCTTTGATCATAGGTTTGCTGGATCAGGGCGTGGCTATGTGGTGAGAAGTTTGCTTCCCCAACACATAGTTCCAGGTTCAGTCCCACTCCACGGCACTTTAGGCATGTATTTTCTACTAAAGCCTCGAGCCAACCAAAGCCTTGTGAGTGGATTTGGTGGACGGAAATTGAAAGAAACCCGCATATATATATATGTGTATGTATATGTGTGTTTGTGTGCGTGTATGTGTTTGTGTGCGTGTGTTTATGTGTGTGTGTGTACCATTGCTTGATAATTGATGTTGGTGTGTTTACGTGTCTATAACTTAGTGGTCGGCAAAAGATATCGATAGAATAAGTACCAGGCGTTAAAAAAAATTATGCACTGGAGGTCGATTCGTTCGACTAAGAATTCTTCAAGGCGGTACCCCAGCATGGCCGCTGTCTAATGACTGAAACGAGTAAAAAATAAAAGACAGACAATACATAAGATTATGTCATAACCCAAAAATAAACATTTTAACGAATTATTTTACCCCAGCCTCGCTTCTCTCTGTCTGTCTGTCTGTTTCTCTCTCTCGCTCTCTCTCTCTCTCTCTCTCTCTCTCTCTCTCTCTCTCTC
>NC_068987.1:74282509-74285199 GCF_001194135.2 Octopus bimaculoides
CTCTCTTTTTTTTTTTTTATTCTGCTTCCATTTATCCTTCACTCCACGTCTTTTTTTTAAAGATATCGCCTACTTATTTAACCTTCTCCTGTCTTCCTGCCGCTTTCAAGGAATCTCTGTTACGAATTAAGATTTATGAGATGTTTTATTTCTATTTATTTACTTATTTAATTATGTAATTATTTGTTTGTTTGTCTATTCTTGTCATGTGAAATATCAATTACATGGAGAATTACAACAAAACACATCCAATCAACCCCCAAACTCCCTTGTCTTCTGAGGCGAAGGGTATCAATCTTGGTTCTCTTTCTTTTCTGTTCTTTTCTGACTTATGAAAACTCGGACGTATGTGGGGGGGGGGGGTGAGACTTATCAGCAGTTTTTGCCATGTATACTGCTGAAATGTAGGTAATTAGCTTGATTTAATGCGTTTGAGATAAGTTCCAGAACGCAATCCTTATCTACAACCACTTGCTATGTATATAAATAATATGTATGTATATATATGTATGTATCTATTATCTATATTGTACACACAAACGCGCGCGCACGCACGCACACACACACACACACGTATGCACACATATACACACACATTTATATACACAAGAGATGAAGGAGAAGAATGGGGAATGATACATCTTTCTTCTCATCAAATTCGTGTAAGATTCCAATCCAACATGTGTTTCTACTGTATAAGTGCACTGATGTCTTTTGATGTAGCGAACGTTTTTTCTAGTTGGACATGCAACCAATGTCACTTCAGCTCTGACAGCCTAAGCAGGACAGAACCTTGCTCTGAAGTCCAGATCCCTGTTGAAGATTTTGTCGCCGCCATCCAAGGTTTGTCCAAGCTGAACCTCGTCAATCGGATCTCTCGAAATTGCTGAAGAACGTTTGCCAATCCAACAACACCTCGGAGTGGCAGAAACTGCCCTTTGCTCTCCCTCCGCGTAACGAATGGGAATAGTAGATCCCTCACTTCTTCCCTGAAACGGCAGTTTGAGCTGTCCGAATCTACCCCAACCACTGTTCATCTCAGGTGAATCATCAGCTCAACTCCGAACAATGATCGGCCACCTAACTTAAAAAAGAAGGCTGTTAATGTCAAATACAGCGAATTTGACATTAAAGGGGCTGTTCGCCTTCTTTCCTCTTTGTCCTTCCTCATCCCGTGTATCACACACTCCCTCAACCAACTGAAGGCGAAACATCTTCCGGCCCCTCCAGATGATCACCTATACTGGCCCGACCCACCAAGTTTTCTACAACCCATCTCCACCCCTGACAATGGCAGAAAGGCAACTGCCTCTTTTTCAGCGGGTTCTAGCACTGGGTTCGATGGCTTACGGCCTCAGCATCTCAAGGATGGTATCTCCCTGTTAGCCGGTGATGCCGGGCTCGAACTCTTTGAGAACCTAACGCAATTCATAAACTTATTCTCGTCCGAGTGTGTCCTTGCCTATATTCGTCCCGTTCTTTGGGGTCAAACTATTTAGTCTCACCAAGCCCAACGGTAACCTCCACCCCATAGCAGTTGGTTGTACTCTGCGACGGCTCACAGCTAAAGTGTGCCTGTCCTCAGTTTCTAACTGCCTCACCGAGGAATTTTCCCTTCTTCAGCTAGGAGTGGGTAGTAAGCTAGGTTGTGAAGCTGCTGTTCATGTCACCAGAGCTTTCACTAACTTGTCCTCTGAGTCTCCAAAGGTCATCTTCAAACTTGACCTTAAGAATGCTTTTAACGTCATGCTCCGTGCTGTAAGGGCGAATTCCCCACCATTTTATCACTTTGCCTGGCAAGCCTATCGGGAGCCCTCCTCGTTTGGTGACCACCTCATCCCATCTGCCTCTGGAGTTCAACAAGGTGATCCCTATTCGCATTGGGTATTGATGATGTTACCTAGATGGTAGCCGACCTAGACCTAAATGTCTGGTACCTCGATGATGCTTGTTTGGAAGGCCCTCCTGACAAGGTACTTGTCACTGCGAGGACGATGATCGAAGAACTTGGTCGCAGAAGTCTTAGCGCTAACAGCTCTAAATGTGGCCAGCATTGGAGGTCTACTCGCACTCAGAGTGGGAGCTGACGTTTGTTGGGGACTGAGATGCGGCTGTGGTAGGACCCTCAACCCCACAGGTCTTCACGGTCTGTCTTGCCTCCTAAATACTGGTCGCTTCGCTAATCATTAAGTTGGTCCTGGCTCGGATTAATATCCCCTCAGTTCTGGAGCCGTCGGGGTTATCCAGAAGTGATGGAAAGAGACCAGATGGTCTTACCCTCTGTCTCTGGGTTAGAGGTAGGTGTCTCATTTGGGATTCCATAGTCTGCGACTCCTTTGCTCCCTCCCACATCCTGTATGCTGCAGTTAGTGGGAAGGTCACTGCTTCCGTAGCCGAACGGAAGAAAACCCTGAAGTATCGGGATCTGACAGCAAACTACCTCTTCCAACCTGTGGCGTTTGAGACGTTCAGAGGGACTGGACCACTAACCGTGAAGTTCTGGTCAACTTCGGCAGTTCGCCTCACCGAGGTGTCAGGTGATGCCTGTGAGGGCGCTTGGCTTTCCCAACGCCTTAGCCTCGCCATCGCCCGCGGTAAGGCTGCGAACGTGCTGGCTTGCTTTAGTAGGTTTCGTTAAGTCTTGTGATGTACGACAAGTTACGGTGATAAAAAAAAAAAAAAAAAAAAAA
>NC_068987.1:74285353-74286064 GCF_001194135.2 Octopus bimaculoides
CCCACAAACGATCTCAATACAGTTTTAGCAGAAAGATTTGGAAGAATTAGATGAAAGTTCTCCGGTAATTTTCTTTGATGTAAATTAATGTTTCTGTTAATTCTAAAATTTGCCAACAAAGTCTTATAGAAAGACAATGTTCTAAAAGATGCACACGTTTATATGTTATATATGAAAATAAAAATTTATTTGCATTTATGTGCATTTTGTTGGTTCAGTTGCAGTACATTCATCCACAGTAGACATTTCTATGTAGCTTTGTTCAAAGTTTTATCTATACGAGTAGCTGAAGCGAACTAGAGAAATCCAGTGTTTGATAGTCCTTCTTAAAGTATATTGTAGGTGAAAGATCATAGTCTTAATGCACATGATAGTAAAGACTGCTTTGAAATACAATATGGTCATAGTTTTGGTGTATTTTAAACTTTTAGAATTTAAGGGAATAGATGATTTCATATGCTTAGTATCTTTTATCTTCTAATTATTGTCTGTCATTAGACTGCGGCAATGCTGAGGCACCGCCCTGAAGAATTTATAATCAAATGTTTCGATCTAGTACTTTTTTTAAAGCCTGATGCTTATTCTATTGTTCGCTTTTGCTGAACTGCTAAGTTACGGAGACATAAACACACCAACACCGGTTGTCAAGCGGTGGTGTAGGTGAGGGACAAACACACACACACACACACAATATATATATATATATATATA
>NC_068987.1:74286535-74290651 GCF_001194135.2 Octopus bimaculoides
TATATATATATATATATATATATATATATATGACAGGCTTCTTTCAGTTTCCGTCTACCAAATCCATTCACAAAGTTTTGGTCGGGCCAAGACTATAGTAGAAGATACTTGCCCAAGGTACCACGCAGTGGGACTGACCTCGGAACCATGTGGTTGCGAAGCAAGCTACTTACCACACAGCCAGGCCTGCGCTTATACTTAGTATACTTAGTTTTTCTGCTTAGTAGTAGGGGAAAAAATACCTTATTTAGGCCAGAATTCATTCATATTCTTTATACTTTTTTATGTTTGCTGTATAAAATTCAATGAAGTAAATTGAGGATTTACCTATCGACTGAAGAACCGTGTAAATGCTTATCTTAAACAATTCTGTGTGTTCCTTATCATTCAATGTGGTTAGCCAGATCTTGATTATATCAGAGTGCTAATAAGGTACCTGTCTGGATTCCAAATCCCCATTCTAACTGTATCTCTTTACGTTCTGTATTTAAATGACGCTCGGATTTACATTGCTTGTCATCAAGTTGGAGTCGATAAAATACAGTAATATCGTATTGTGTCGATTTAAGAGGACTTTTGGCCTTATGACGGTGTAAGAATTCAATGTTACACAAAAATAATAGGGAGAGGAAATGGAAGTGTGCTGCATTAATTAGAATGCAATATTTAGTAATGTTTATCAGTACATAATAGAACCAATTTTGCGTTGAAAGCAACAAGCAGCGTAGAGCTGCAAAATTGTCAACTGTTTCGTTACTGTATTTGATGGCATATAAGATGCACTTATGCCCCCCAAAACGTCTCAAAAATATCAAAAAAATGCGTAGTTGTGTTTCTCCATAAGCTTTAATGAACCCAAAACTTTTCCTCAGAATACATGTTACTGAAGTTTGACTGCATCTTATATTTTTGGGTGTCATTAATATCGACCACATATTCAATGAACGCGCTTTCTTTGTTTGCCGGCAGGGTACGATATAGCGCGGTATGAGGGAATCATCCCCATCACGCTACTCGCAGCTTACCGGCAAACAAGCAACGCTAGTAGACTGAGTATGTGTGGTCGACAATGTTTACAATGCTAGCGCTGTTTCTAATTAATATTTGAATTTATCCTTACGCATGCATTGTCAAGGCATACTAGGAGCTAGTTATACTATCTATATGTAGTCATCGACTGGCGATTCAGTTCGCCTTCAATTCGGTTCAGGAACGTGTTGATAATCCACAAAAATGGTGAAGCATCGATGTTCATCGATCCTGAATGGGATTTAAGGCGAGTTGTCTCGCTTCTTCATGACTTTTAGGTATTTTAACACCCGGAGCTTTCAGGGAGTCATCCCCACCGCGCAAAGACGCAGCCTACCGGCAAACAAGTAGGGCACATGTATTGAGTGTGTGTGATCGATAATGTTTGCGACACTAGCGTTGCTCCTAATTCATATTTGAACAGTATATTGTGATAAAGAGTTCAATGACACGAAATTACAAAATGCAACTATTCACAAAATGCAACAATTCACATTTTCTTCCCCACACCCCACTTGAAAATAGCAACGCGTGATATGAATTGGTTAAGAAGTATCTTACGTTCTCTACGTCACTTCCAGCGATGTTAGCAACTGTTGCTCTTAGATACGACGGCTGACAAACTGTTTATTTATTGAAATGTTATAACCATCGTCGATATCAAGTCAGATGGCTTTAAACTGTATAGTAACAGCATACATAAAGCAAAGTGTTCTGAGTATTAGTTGTCTGAGCAAGTTTCCAAAGTCATTTCCTCTCCTTTGGTCTGATTACATCGCTACTTTTTTTTCTCTTTCTTTTCAATGTCTACTTTCTCACTCACTTCTCTCCCTCTCTCGCTGATTCTGTGTGTCTGTGTGTGCGCGCTCGCGCGTGTATTTTTACCCGTCATATATCCTGATCATTCGTATTTTTTTAAGTCTCCTCTCTCGTTTTCTCTCTATCTAGCTGTCCCTCTCGCTATCTCACACACACACACACACACACACACACAGTTACAATGTACACATACACATTCACTCTTCCCCCTGCTCTCTCGCTCTCTCTGATTCTTTACTGTTATATATATCCTATTTCTTTTTTGTTTTATATAAAACCCCTAGCCATTGCGAAATCTGTCTCTCCTTTTCTCTTTCTCTCTCTCTCTCTCTCTCTCTCTCTCTCACTCGTTCGCTCTTTCTCATTCTCTTTCTCTCTCGCACACGCGCACACTCACTCACACATATACACACACACGCACACATACTTACACACACTCTCCATATGTCTAACATTTACTCTGTTACTCATCGTCTGTTTCTACTATCCCTTCATCGTTTGTTCATTGAAAAAAAAAAAAAAAAGCTTTCTCTTTCTCCCCCACTCTTAGCCTTCTCTCCCTACTTTTGTCAGTCCATCAACATCGGATCTCCTCTGAGTTTTCTCTACCCTGAACATGTACGCGCACACACACACACACACACACACACTTTTCTACCTCATTTGTAAGCACTGTACTTTTACCTTATCCCACTTTCTTCTTAATGTTGTTTCTCCTACTGTATTTTCTTTGCCCTCCTCGACACTCTGTCTCACTTTATCAGCTGGTCTCTTATTCTGAATCCTTTTTAGCGGGTTTCGTCATTAAAAATCGTCGTTGGTAGTTCACTATCTTAGGTAGGCTGCGTGTGAAGGTAAGAATGACCATACTTATATCGATGTTTCCATATTTTTTTTACCTGACACATTTGTGGTTGAAGAAAGACCGGAAGGGGGAGAGATTACGTCATGTCGGCGAGTGAAAAGAAACGTTTCCCTAGGAGTGACGGATTACTGGCACAGAGAGGGTCTTCCATCGTCACAGTTGAAGACGACGACTTCCGTGCTGAGTTTGACGGCGAAAGATGGACGGTAGAGCACTTCTTGAAAGGAGAACCTCCCGTACTGAGAAATAAGGTGAGCTGCAACGAGCACAGCCTGAAAGGAGAAGCCAAGTTTGAGTTCGAGACAGAGGTGAACAGGTGGATAGAGGAGGGCATCTTGATGCCAGGGAGTGAGGAGACGATGGGTGGTGTGCTGCCGTTGATGGCTGTGTTTCAGCCGACAAAGAATAAGGTTCTACCGGTGCTAGACTTCAGGGAACGGAACGAATATGTGTTCTATTATATGGGTGGTGAGGCACCAGACGTGTGTGGAGAAACCCTTCGTGAGTGGAGACGAATGGAGGAGGGCGACTACGATCATCGACCTCAAATCAGCCTATCTGCAGCTCCATGTATCAGAGAAGTTGTGGAAGTACCAACTAGTGAACTACAGGGGCAGAACGTACTATTGTCTCGACTGGGTTTCAGCCTGAGTTCATATATCGACAATATCTCGGTAGATGAGAATGTGGCATCGGCAGAGGAAATCGCGGACTATCTTAGGAGGTTCGGGCTGACAACAAAACCATCAGAGGCTATAGAAGGAGGTACGGCGCTGAGGCTCAGGTTCGAAAGAGACAAAGTGGGTAGGTTTGTGTTTCACAGCAGCTAGAGGTGGAAGGAATTACATCTGTGCAGGCTGGAGACGAAGTGTGGGCGAAGCCCCCGAGCGCTCGATGCACAATGCAGTGAGAAAAAGGAAGGGTGACAGCGATCAGTAATCCGAATAATGTATCAGTGGATGGAATGTCGAGTCACGTCCTGGATATTCGAAGGATATTCCAGGACGTGACGAAGAGGAGAAGGAAGGCAGTCCCGTAGCCCTACGGAGATCTCAAAGGAAAAGTCTCCCCACCCCAGGTGGATGGACGATTCCGAGACAGAACAGGAGAGCAGTGATCTTTAGATCAGGGGGCGTGTGGTGGAAAGAAGACCGGAAGGGGGAGAGATGACGTCACGTCAGCGAGTGAGAAGAAGTTTCCCTCTCTTTTTCATGCTGTCTGCGATGCGGAGACGTGAAGAGAGGTCGTGACAACACGTGTTAGCAATTGAACAATCTGTCGGCGGTACCCGATTGTAAGTCGAGGTAAGAACGACTTTATTTACGTGCCTTCAAACCGCATGTATAACAAATATTTGAATACGTGAGTATACGAGGGGGTGCTGAAAGGTTCCTGGCTTTGGG
>NC_068987.1:74290772-74295851 GCF_001194135.2 Octopus bimaculoides
ACACTTTTCAGCACCCTATCGTGCGTGGGATGGTGAATGTGATACTTTAAATACTTCAATTGCATAAAATAATTCACTTATTTATATAAAAATTGTTCTGGTTTATTAAAAAGAAATAATAAGTTGAAAGGGTGAGAGCACCTTATCACAAAACTGTGGATGACATCGCGTCTAAGTGAATTCAACGTGATTTTAGGCCGGGGAGACTCAGAACAAATTGCTCGCGAATGACCTCGCAGCAAGGACAACTGTTTCACATTTCAGTTTAGTACAAACCTCGAGTTTAACAAGTGCGGATTCCGAAGAGATGTGGTTAAAGACTGATGACAAATACACTTTCAACGAAGGATATCTCAAAGTACACTTAACTGATATGGGGCAGAGACAGTTGCATAACTATGAGTGAAGGTGAGGGCGGAAGGAGGCGGTCTGTCACCCGAGTGGCACTTTTGTGGAGGCGTCACTTCTGGGTTTGGAGGCGTTTCCATCACCCGAGTGACATTTTTATGGAGGCGGCACTTTTGGGCCTGCTGTATAGACTGTGGGGCCCAGGGATGGCAAACTCTGGGCTACCTCGTGTGGCCACATTCTAGCGTGTTGCTAGACCGCTAGGCTGGAAGAGATCGAATAGGTAAACGCCAGAGAACAAGAAGCGTATGTAGAGCGGTGGGGTACTCTAGGAAGAAAAGGTCATCATGAACTGTGTAAGAATTCCAAAATCTCGAAGTCAACATTCTCGGCCATCAGAAAGATGTCATTTTTTGAAAATGTTGGGAGTGAAGACTATAAATTCCGAGACTAGACCCCCGTAAATAATGTAATAGTCTTTTTGACATATTCTGGGATAAAAAAAAAGTACTGGTTTTAAGTAACCCGTTGGTTTGGGTCCGTGCAAATAATCATCTAGAGGTGTGGAAGAACGTTTCTTCTCAGTTGTTCGATGGACTTAGCATCGAAAAACAGAGAGAAAAAAGACGGACTTCCCCCTTCGATGTCACAATTGCTGAATTTGGTGTTAACCGCCACCTTCTTTCCATTTCGTGTCTCAACAGCCACCATCCATCCATCCAAATGGAAGCATTTGGATTTGGTAGCCGACACTGACCGTCCCACTTTTTTTGAAAATTCAGTCGATTATCTTCTTTCGTTTCCTGGCAATGTTAATAAAGTGCCTGCATGCATACTTTGTATTCGTACATGTTTTTACTTGAAAAAGATCAAATATCACTTTCGTCACAAATATTATCTGAAGCCGACAACAGTTCACCAAACTGCTCATGAAACCAACGTCATTTCACCTCTGACATTTATCGTGAGGGGCATTCTTACTTCGGCGACGAATTTCCTTTTGAAGTTTCCGCCGTCGCCTTCTTGAGATTTGGATGCCGATTGACGTTTGTAGCCATAGCTTTTGAATTTGCCTTCGACTTGAAACAAGAAATACTTTGTGAGGTTTAAACTATTCATTTTGTCGTTTTAGAGAAGTAAACGAATAAGTTTCTTTAGTGATTATACGAAGAGTTGACAAGTAGAACAAGAAGAAAATCTGTTATCTCTCTCTATATAAAAGTTTGCAGAGACCCTCGCTTCGGGAATACAGTTGATAAGCTTTGACTGGGGTAGACCCCTGAAGGAAGCTAGTCACCGGAGTAAGGATGTACCTTACTATAAATGTCAGAGGTGAAATTATGTTGGCTTCAAGAGTAGATAGGTAAACTCGGCTTCAGATAACACTTGTAATGTAAGTGTTATTTGATCTGTTACAAGTAAAGACATGTATAGCATAAATGACTCATACAGTCAGTGGATTGATATTACCAGAAAGAAGATAACCAAATTTTAAATATCGGACGAACAGTGTCGGCTACCGAATTCAAATGGGGAAAGGTAGCGGCTGGGACAGGCTAGCAGATGAGGGAGTGATGGAGTGAACGGCTAACAACATTGAACTAAAATGTTGGCTGTTAAAATGGAGTCGCAGTAGACCTATGATGAAAGATATTAAATAATGAGGTAGTTTAACACGCTTTAGCTTCTAAGCTGCTATAAACCTTGTTTTATACTTTTACAGAATTCCAATGGCAGATTCAATTAGCAATGAATAAGCTATTTAATTGTTTGCCAGTTTATAATTTCTTTTATTTATTATCTGATTGTTTTTGTATAGACACCACATAATACGCCTATTCAAGTGTAAGTTATCCTTCTTAGTTTAGTTATTCTCTCTATTCGACTTTTCCTTAGTCGAAGATACAATTGTACATTTCTTAGCTCCCACTTCTACATAATTTTAACTCCAAGTTGAGACGTTCAAATAATCCCGATTATTCCTTATACATGCCATCAGGTCATGGGAAGCAGAAGGTGAAATCATTTGTCGCGCAAAAACTTAACCTGCAAGAAGTAACAATCAAACCTCTAAAACGACACCCTACGTCTTAAAAAAACGAAAGGGGTTCTAGTTATTTTTCATTCGCAAAATATGCATTTTTTAAAAGGAAGTAAAAAATCTGAAAATCGGCTATAATAATGTAGCCTTCCAGTCTTATTGCTTTGAAGGAGAAAAAACTTGGAGAAAAAAGTTACCGAGGTTTAAAATCGGAAAAAAACTGGGTAATTTTTTAGCTAATAGCGAGACAGAAATTTTCTGCGTTTAGCGGAGCGGTGTCAACTTTAAGGTTGTACCCTGTAAAATTTATAGTTTAGCGTCTGACCTGTTCATTGTAGGTTTCTAAATAAACAGAAATACCTAATAAAAATCAACACGTATCATCTTACTGTTTCTTTTGTCTCATCATTGATTGTATTTTTTTATCATTCAAAAAAAATTGTTATATTAATATTTTTGACCGCATGTGTTTACTTTATGCGTACTTCAGTATTATGTATACCTGTCATGTATTTGTGTACATCATTAATATATAAGTGCAAGCGCGCTCATGTTGAGTAACGTTTTCATGCTTGGATTTGTAAACTACGCTAAGAATAACACCGGTCAACAAAGAATTTGTCCCAAGGAAAAGAATACCTGTATCTTATATGTTTTTGCATGCAGAATTCAAAAATAATGTAAAACTATCTGTATCACCCACAGTTTCTCTGTTCCACGATATCCCTCTCAGTTCCTGTTATGTGAGCTAAATTTCAGTTAAGCTGTTGAAATGTGAAGCTAACGGTTTAAGAAATACTCCTAATTAAATTTTTTATGAATAGAATTAACCTAGTGAAATCATAAATCCAGCTATCTGAGTCAATGAGCCCCCAAAATATATGAAATGAAAAATATGTAAAAATAATAACACACAGAAGCACAGAAAAATATGTAATATACTAACAGAAAAATTAAAACAAAACACGTGGGTGAAAAGAATATCGTGGTGTGAAGAATCAAGTGTGGAAAAATCAACATAGACAGCAGCGGCACAGACAATAGTGATCCACAACACAGCGTGCGGTTGTCATGGCAACAAGCTGCTAATGCCACGTTGTCTGTTGATTAGCTAAAATTACCTAAATTTCCCAACTTTAATTCAAAATAACATCAGATTCTTTAATTTACGAGTTAAATAATTGGTTGATCATAATCAAAATTCGGAGTTGCAGCGATACACCAAAATTGAAAGCAGTCTGAGCAAAATTAAGGGGGCTAATTTTGCGAATGAGAAAGACTAGATCCACGAAAGGTTCATTGAATAATTTGATGCATTATATGAAATACGTCTTAGATGTATTATGTAAAAAATATACACTACAGCAATAATAAATTTTCTTATACTAATATTAAGCTAGACGTACCAACAATTTCAATTTTAAATATCGTGAACGAACATAAATCAACCAATCTTCCTTACTCTCATGACATATAGACAATGACTTACACAGTCATTCTTAATGCGTTTCTTTTTTTCTCAGCAGATTCAGACGTAAATATATTGAACGCTGTTGTATTCCGTCACTGGAGAACATCTTTCAGGCAAATGTGCGTTCATAGCACACTCGATTCATTAGCTTGAGTCCTTTTTACGTATAAAGAATGAATATCGAAATCATGGTTTGGTTTTCTCCGTTCACTGTGTTCATGACAATTTACTGTGAAATACAGAGCTAACTTATAGTTTTACCTTAAGTATTTTCATAGACAAAATTGAGGATAATTTATAGGGAAGCAGACAAAATGCTTTGTAATAGTATATTATTACATTCCTTTGTTTTGAATTTAAATTTCCGGTGGCAACTGCAAACCATATGCTCTATACAGCTAGCAACATCAAATAAGCAGTTATAGGGCTGATAGTCCAGATTTTTATTACCTTGCCTTATCAACGCTTGTCATGCTATTATTGTCCTGGTTATATGACTACCAGAGAAGCTCAACCAACCTGTTGTCATCGGCGCCATGATAAATAAAGAGAGCTTCCTACTTAAACGTCGTATTGTTTCATAGATTTATTAGTACAGGTATATATAACGTGACATACTGCAGTCATTGCAGTTTTATGACAGAGACAAATAAAAAGAGAACAAGAAAGATATTAATAATTCAAACTACACACTACGTTGGTGTTTTCTATTTAGCTTACTGATTGCTTACTAGGAATTGCTATTTTGCCTGTTAGAGATAATGTAGCGACTCTCATGCAGCAATTACCTTTTAGTCTTTCACCGTTTTGCATCGGTTTTATTTGGACAAACCATGGGACTATGCATAAATTTTCAGTTTCCATCTTCCAAATCCACTCGCAAGGCTTTGGTCTGCCCGAGGCTATAGTAGAAGACACTTGCCCAAGGTGTCACGCAGTGGGACTGAACCCGGAACCATGTGGTTGGGAAAGAAGCTTCTTAGGATTTTTTTAAAACGGGGGCCACATTTTTCATTAACGAAACACTTTGAAACTTGGAACACTGGTAGAATGTGTCATATAAAACATCTTTTTCTCTTAGTCTTCTTAAAAAAAAAGAAATCCATAAATTATTCCATGTTAAAGTTGTCGTATTTCTGTAATTTCAACCAATCACTGACGTCCATTCAGCCGATATACATTAAGTGCCGACTACATAAACAAACGATTCTGAAACAAT
>NC_068987.1:74296057-74296837 GCF_001194135.2 Octopus bimaculoides
AAGCAAATTTAAAATGAAAAAAGCAAATAAAACGAAGGTATGGAGATTAAATACGCTTTACATCGCTTAATCAGCCAAAGGAGTAAATATAAACAACTGAATACTTGTCAGTGATTGGTTGAAATTATCGAAATAAGATAATTTTTTACATGAAATAAATTCGAATACAAAAATATTTTTCTGTTCTATAACACAAAATAGATAAGTATACGAAGTTTGAAAGTCTTTCCGTACCAAAAACACTACGTAAAACATTAATGAAAAATGTGGCCCCCGTTTTAAAATAGATCCTAATAGACACTTGTCCAAGCCAAAGTGCCACACAGTGGGACTGAGCCAGGAAGTGGTTGGTAATCAAACTTTTTTCCACACAGCTACGCTAGCGTGTATTTTCTACAGCACATTTATGAAAACATTCCGTTTATTGATGTTGTAATTTGAGACTTAGTGTCCTTGTATACATGAATTACTACCTACCTAGTTCGAGCCTGTACGTCACAAACTTTGGAAGGACACATGCTGTTTAACTACTTTGAATTATAGTGCCACTAGACCGGAAGGTATCTACACTTCTAGTGATAGAAAATAAAAGAGAACTATCATAATTAAGTTGTTATCTTTCTTTGCAAATCTATATCTTTTATAGTAGCACACGTAAAATTGATTTCAATGTATTTCACATATAGATATACATATATAAACACACACGCACACACACGCACACACACACACGCACGCACGCACGCACGCACACGCACGCACATACACACACACACACAC
>NC_068987.1:74297146-74300002 GCF_001194135.2 Octopus bimaculoides
AATACTTATTTTACCAACTCCAAAAGAATGAAAGGCAAAGTCAACCTCGGTGGAATTTGAACTCAGAACGTAAAGACGTCACTAAACATTTTCACCGGCGTGCTCACGGTTCTACCAGCTCGCCACCCTAATGGATGAATAGATTATACAAATTTATAACTATTGGGTTGGTGCCGGCTTTTTTCAACAAATTTTATTCAACAAAAACAATAACAATATTTAACAAAAACATCTTTAAATGACGGTCTCACCGTCTGCCAAGCAAATGGGAAACTGTAGATAGTGAAGATGCTCTGGAATAATCATTTAAAGATGTTTTTGTTACATGTTGTTATTATTTTTGTTGAATAAAATTGAAGAAAAAAAAAAGCCGCAATAATTATGCACCAACCAAATAAGATACAATCGTATAATACTGTGGAAGATGAGATCATGAGACCAGAAACCAAATCAGTTAAAAATTGATACTAATGTCGCCTCTCAATGAACAAAAGTTCGTGTATAACGAATTTATCTTCTCTGTACTCTATAATGGCAGTGAGGTGAAACAGTAACAACGATTAACCATCAAATGGCAAAACAGAATGTCAAGCATAAATAACCTTTTGACATTTAGAAACCTTAATTATTTAGAAACCAAAATCATTGGTTCTCAAAATCTTTTTTTTTTTTTCATCTATGGATTACTATTTGATTACTATGGACCCTGTAGCCATTCAATGTTTAGAAACTAGTTTTATAGATTCGTCTTTCAAAATTCCTATTTTGCTTTTCACACATTCACTTATGTTGATCTGCAAGAGAGAACATGTTCCAATGGCTGGAAACAAAGTAAACTACTAGCTGACCCCGTACCGTCAAAAGTGACGGCTAATTGTAATATTTTATATATATAAATATGGATGGTAAATCAAATTAATACACTTGTCAATATTATCTAGTGGTTGTCTTTTGAGGTGTGACATCGATCATCGTTTGTTACTGAAAGAACGCTGGTTCACCCATACAAACATACACATACCTCCCTTGTACATGCACACATATACACACATATACTCACACATAATTGAAACGCTGTTTGATTTTTCTTTTCAGCGTTGAATGTTCACCATCCCACTTCCATTGCGCGCGCGCGCACACACATACACATTCACATAGATGTATTATGTAAAAAATATACACTACAGCAATAATAAATTTTCTTATACTAATATTAAGCTAGACGTACCAACAATTTCAATTTTAAATATCGTGAACGAACATAAATCAACCAATCTTCCTTACTCTCATGACATATAGACAATGACTTACACAGTCATTCTTAATGCGTTTCTTTTTTTCTCAGCAGATTCAGACGTAAATATATTGAACGCTGTTGTATTCCGTCACTGGAGAACATCTTTCAGGCAAATGTGCGTTCATAGCACACTCGATTTTTGGTAATTTCTGGTGGGGAGGTTTTACATACACACGCATATACCCACACAGATTTGAAACGCTCCCACTACCAGTTTACCATCACCCCATCCTTCCTTATTCTTCTATCACCCCTTACTTTCTCATTCATATGTTGTGACGGAGAAAAACACAAGAGTATTATTATAGTAGATGAAAAACATTAGAGAAAGAAACGTAACTCTTTCTTGCAAAAAATACATCTGAAACAAAATTTTTTCACTTACCTTCAAAATACCACCTTGGATCATCAATGTACTATTTTGCTCGAGTGGACCCCCAAAAATCTTATATGGATCTCCAGAGTCCATATAGATCCTTGTTGAAAACCACTGATCTAGACAGTGGTCAGCTGCAGTTAAAAAAATGCTAGCGTACAAATAAGTTGTCAGCAGCAAAAAAAAGTTGACCGTATTTGAAGGCATCAAAGGCATGAAGATATTGGACGCACCCAAGTTTCAGCAGTGCATTCAAAGATAAAATTAGCTTATTGGAGACCCAAATTCACATATAGGATTCAGGGTGATGTTTTCGAGACATTATTTATATGGGGGGAAAAACTGCGTCGAGAACAGGGGGTGCGGGAGAGGAGCAGGGATGCAGAGGGTACGGGAGTGCAGAGGCTGCAAAGGCTGCGTAGAAACCGTTTTATAAGTAATAATAATAATTGATTCTGGTTTTATTGGCCACAAGGGCTAATATAAATTAAAAACATGTAAGGACAAAGACAGGACGAAGGTTACAAAGGGTTTTGTCCGAAAAGAAAACGTTCGTGTAAACAATGGAAAAACAGAGAAAGATATAACAAATTAAACTCCCACAGGAGCCTGGTCAATAAATAAAAGGGGTATAGAGCCCCTTCTCTTTTATATTACCCTTTTTACAGGTGTATCCTCGGAATTGGTCCGTAGTTGTGGTTGGAGTAATCCTGTTTTCCCCTCTTTTTCTAATGTCATATACTATGTATACTCCCCTTCTTCTAATGTTTGCTGTGTATACTTTTTATTTTAGCATTCCATTATATGTAAGCCTCACACCATGTCTGGCTTTGTATTGTCTCCATCATCCATCGCCCTGGTGGCAAATAAAAGAAATCACTATTATTATTATTATTATTATTATTATTATTATTATTATTATTATTATTATTATTATTATTGTTCAGTAGTTTTATTTTTATAACGTGCTTTCACTTCACTACCGAGCGCAGCTCTGTGCGCCTTGGGTATGTGCTGTGGTCTGCTGTGATGCTCTTATGGTTACTGTATTGAAAGTGTTTTGCGTAGGATGTGTGCTGTGCCCAGTAGTGCAATTTTCTGTATGTTATATATATTTGTAAGTCCTGGTGTTTTTGTTATGTATTTGTCTGAATATGTTTTTATTATACCTAAGGTACCTACT
>NC_068987.1:74300673-74303319 GCF_001194135.2 Octopus bimaculoides
TAGCCCCTTGTGGGCAATAAAGAAATAAGAAACGTTAGCACGCCGGGCGAAATGCTTAGCGATATTTTGTCTGTCTTTACGTTCTGAGTTCAAATTCCACCGAGGTCGACTTTGCCATTCATACTTTCGGGGTCGATAGATTAAGTACCAGTTGCGTAGTGGGATCGATCTAATCAACTGGCCTCCTCCCCAAAAATTCGGGCCTTGTGCCTAGAATAGAAAAGAATCGTTAGCACGTCGGGCGAATTGCTTAGCGGCGTTTTGTCCGCCTTGTCGTTCTGAGTTCAACTTCCGCCGAGGTCGACTTTGCCTTTCATCCTTTCGGGGTCGATAAATTATGTACCAATCGAGTACATTTTGTGATTCTACATTTCTTTAATAAGCATTCTGTCATGTGGTGTGTGAGTTTACATTCTTAATTAATCCGGATGTTCAGTTGTAACATTATTGATTGAATAAAGTATTTAGTGTACGGATCGTTAAACATGTATTTTGCGATAGTTCATTCAGTGAATAACTCTGTGTGCGTGTGTGTGTGTGTGTGTGTGTGTGCGTGCTTGGTGTTTTTTAAGAATTAACAACGAGGTGTAATACAAGTTTCTCCCTATGTCAGGATAAGTAATGGAGAAGTGTGCATTGTCTGCTTCGTGGTTTGCCTGACATATAATAATAAAATATGTTCGAGCTTATAGAAAGAACCAGATTTACTAATTCCAGATTTCGATTGCTCCCTGCCTCTCATTTTTAATTCATGATTCCGATAAATAAGTATCTGCTGGAAACTGGGGCCGAGGATATCGACTTATTTTTTCCATAAAAGTGTCAGCCTTATTATTATTATTATTATTATTATTATTATTATTATTATTATTATTATTATTATTTTATGTTTGACTTTTGCTTTACATTTGTACAAGTTGGCTCCAAGTCTCACCCAGAGACCTCAAGAGACAACAAGTTAGAAGTTCATGTTGGTGTTATGCCTAGGGTGCCATATGTTTGGTGTTGTTCTAAAGAATGTTTAAGAAACCATAAGAAAATTATGAGTTTGTTTTAACACTTGAGATTAAGTAGCAATCAACTCCCTTTGCTTTCATTCCCAGGGCACCTATGACAATAGGTATTGTTTTAGTCTTCAGGTTCCACATTTTGCTAATTTCTATTTCAAGATCTTTATACTTGCTCAGTTTTTGGTAGGTCTTGACAGATACGTTTATACCGATTGGAATAGTCATATCAATGTGGAGACATGATTTTTGTCTGAAGTCTTTCAATATGATGTCTGGCCTATTTGCATCTATCTTTCTGTCAGTATACATGTTTTAATCTAATACTGCCTCAATAGCATATGTCAGATTTTTGGAAGAAATCATTTTCCTTAGAATTGTAATGTTCATTGCATGAAACGCAGGAATAGTAAAAAAACAAAAAAGTTTAGAAAAATTTTTAAAAAACCACCTTTCTTTTCCCAAGAGGTAAGTGACTTCGAAGGATAGCAATTCAAAATTTTTGCTCTTGACCTTACGATATTTTCTTTCTTCTGAGTTAGAGACACTCCTTTGCGAGACACTCCCTTCCAACACTGGCCTGTTGGAAATGTGCATCAAATGCATTTACTTCATTTGTTTAGAAAAAAAAAATGTGTGATAAGAAGCTTGGTTCCGAACCACGTAGTTCCGGGTTCAGTCCCACTTCGTGGAGCCTTGGGCAGATGTTTTCTATCATAGCCTCAAGTTGACCAAAGCCTCGTGAGTGGATTTGATAGATGGGAAGTGAAAGAAGCCTGTCGTGTATATATTCTTCTATTCTTTTACTTGTTTCAGTCATTTGACTGTGGCCATACTGGAGCACCGCCTTAAAGTTTTTTGTTTAGTCGAAGAAGTCGACCCTAGAACTTATTCTGTCGGTCTCTTTTGCCGAGCCGCTAAGTTACGGAGACGTAAATACACCAACATCGGTTATCATTGTATCTGTGCTTGTCCCACTCTGCACCATCGCCTAGCGCCCAGTGTTAGTGTGTTTATGTCCCTGTAACTTAGCCATTCGGCAAAAGTGACCTATAGAATAAGTACCAGACTTACAAAAATAATAAGTACTGAGGCTAATTCATTCGACAGAAAATTCTTCAACGCGGTGCTCCGGCATGGCCACACTCTAACGACTGAAATAAGTAAAAGATAAAATACATCCAGAAGGTATTTCACCCTATTACCTAAAGGGAGGTAACTCTGGCAAATTTGTACCACTTTAACATGACGTCCCATACAAACTAACCAAAGCATAACCATAAGCCAACGGTGGGAGTCTCAACGTGGTTACTTGACTACTGAAAATGGCAAACAAATCTTTCTCAAGTCATCATACTACCTTATATAAATCAAAGCACATGAGAAATTGCAGTCCTACATAACCTTAAAAGACAGGATGGTCACAGCAAGAATACCTTTCACGGTAGCCTGCCTTGTATGTGACTCAGACCTAAAGAACTTTAAGAATTGAATGAAAAACAATCGATAAAAGTTTATCTGTTTCTTTGCAATATTATCTAAACTATAGGTCAAGAGGTGAGAGATTACTGCAAAGACAGAGAGAGAGAGAGAGAGAGAGAGAGAGAGAGGGAGAGAGAGAGAGAGGGGGAGAGAGGGA
>NC_068987.1:74303502-74307409 GCF_001194135.2 Octopus bimaculoides
AGAGAGAGAGAGAGAGAGAGAGAGAGAGAGAGAGAGAGAGAGAGAGAGAGAAATTGAGTGGAAGAAGGAGAGAATAATATCACGACAACGTTTGGAAATGTGCTTTGTCGAAACTTGTTGCTGGACACGCAACGCACAATCACATACATACATACATACATACATACACACACACACATACTCACAGACATTCAAACACGTACACATACGAGCAGAAACGCTCGCGCGCATACGTGAACATGCGTGTGTGTGTGTGTGTTTCTGTGTGTGTGTTTGTGCGTGTGTGTTTGTGTGTGCACGCGTGTGTGTGCGTGCGTGTGTGTGTGTGTGAGAGAGAGAGAGAGATTGTCTGTATGTGCGTGTGTGTAAGAGAGAGAGAGAGAGAGAGAGAGAGAGATAGTGTGTGTGTGTGTATGTGTGTGTATGTGTGTATGTGTGCTTTTTTCAAAAACAAAATTGAGCTAAGAGAAATAACTCAGAGTGGCCAGCGGCATGTATTTGAACAACAGACGTAAAATACATGTGCATCAAATACAATACAAGATAAGTTTTTTCATTTATTAAACTTACCTCTGCTTTTACAGGGTGTGTCGCAGTTACCAGATGGCGACTGATATCTGTTCCACGAGAGAATGGGTGTTAGTCTTAAGATTCAAGAATTCTCCAAAACTGATATACCATAAAGGAAAAACACAGGCTTATTGTCTAGAGATAAGAGGACCATCGTGGAATTGTGTTTCTGCCTTTCTAGACGTCATCAGCACGACAATTGTTCTTTCTTATCTCCAGAAGTCAACAGACTTAAAAATCTTTTATATTTTACTTGTGTCAGTCATTAGATTGCGGCCATGATGGGGCACCGCCTTGAGGAATTTTAGTCGATCTAATCGACACCAGTACTTATTATTATTATTATTTTCTATGAAGCCTAATACTTATTCTATCGATGTCTTTGCCGAACCGCTATGTTACGGGAACGTAAAACAAGCCAACAGCGGTTGTCAAATGGTGGGGGACAAACGCGCGCGCGCGCGCATGCACATTTATATGTACGACTGGCTTTTTTCAAGCTTTGGTCGGTCTGAGGTTATAGTAGAAGCCACTTGCCCAAGGTACCACGCAGTGGGACTGAACTCAGTGCGTGGTACCTTGGGCAAGTGTCTTCTAGTATAGCCTCGAGCCTACCAAAGCCTTGTGAGTGGATTTGTGAGACAGAAACTGAAAGAAGCCCGTCCTAAAAGAGTAGATCACGTTTATGGCCTAATTAATATGCATATTTAAATAAAAATGTGTCAATCATCATTTGGTAAGTGTGGCACATTCTCAAGAAGTGGAGATAATTTTTATAAACAAATAGTTTATATTGTATAGTATTTGATGTGCCTATATTTGTCGAAGCCTGCCCTATCCTTAACGGTGTGTCGACTTTGGAGAATTCTTAATTCTTCACATTATCTCTCCTTCTCATGCGGAACTGGTCTTAATTATCATTTGTAATAGCAATCTTAAGCCACAAGGAGATAGGTGTTTAGTTTAAAGACGTTCTGCTTATCTCGGGATATTGGGATTCAAAACGTTATATAATTAACAATTTATGATTTTCTTATTTTATTCCTTACAAATGATGAATAGGTATCTAAGCATGTTCTAGCTCTCTAGCCCGTTTGAAGTTCAGTATCTTATTATAGGAGAGAAAAGGGTGCACGTTGCATATAAATTAAGTTGCAGTCGCTTAAGTTTGGGTGGTTTCTACATCTGTGTTACCAATAATATACATATACATACGTGCATATGTATATATAAGCATATTTGTATACATACATGCATGCATACATGCTTACATAGTACTCATACATCTACATATGCATACATACTGACATACATATACATGATCGACCAGACTATCAGATTGTGTTACACATCATTAGTCACAGCAGGGTGACAGGGTGACAGGGTGACACATCATTGGTCACAGCAGGGTGGCACCTTTAAATAGCGCTACCCTGCTGGCTAGGCGAGTAGGCCAAGCCGCCACCCCACTAAAAGTAGGACTAAAGCAGCGTGAAATGAAGTGTTTTGCTCAAGAACACAACGCGCCGTCTGATCTGGGAATCGAACCCAATATCTAAACGATCGGGAGTACAACAGTCTTACCACTGGACCATGCACTTTTACACACACATACACACACGCACGCACGCATGCACGCACGCACGCATGCACGCACGCACGCATGCACGCACGCACGCAGACGTATGTATGCATATATGTATGTATGTATGTATGTATGTATGTATGTATGTATGTCAACTATTTTGATAGTTTGCCAGATGAATTCACATAAAACCCTAATCTCGAACTGTCGCTTCAGCTTGATTTAAATTATTCATTTTGCGTTGTATACACTCACTGACGTACCCAGACTACTAATATTTCAACTCCATTTCCAAAACATGTTGTGACCAGATTATATTGTCACCATTTCAGGATTGGCAACTGCCTTACACATTCACCCTGTCTTTGTTCTCTCATTCTCTTATCTACATTCACACTGCTTTGGCTACTGGTGCTAGGTGAAAAACATGAACTTCCTCTCTTTACGTTTCTCTATTATTTTTTTTTAAATACTTAGTCCTGTTTTTCAGTTTGCTGTGTTAGTACCCGTTTCGTTTAGATGTCAAACTTTGCCTTTCTCTAATTCTGATCATTCTTGATCGTTGAAGTTCTACAGCATTCTGGTACGTCTTTCTATATTCTATGTTCAAAGAGAAGGGGAGTAAAACGTGAGAAAAAAATATGAACAACACCAAGGAGAAAAGGTGATAAGAACCAAACACGAAAGGTAACATACACTCTCAGACATTCACACGCATACACGCACACACACACAAACATACTCACTCTTACATACATACATACATACATACATACATACATACATACATACATACATACATGCATGCATACATACATACATACATACATGCATACATACGTACGTACGTACATACATACATACATACATACATGCATACATACGTACGTACATAGATGCATGCATACATACATACATACAAACAAGCATACATACGTACGTACATAGATGCATGCATACATACATACATACATACATACATGTTCATGATATATACACACATACATATGTATGTGTGTATGTATGTATGTATGTATGTATGTATACACAAAAACAATACTTTTTGTTTCCACATTTGCTTCTTCTTATAAGTTCTAAAATGTATTAGTTTTAAAATATATAATAATGAGTCAAACTTGGTTCACATTATTATCAATGGTAACGAGTAACTTTCAACATTAGTGGTAGATACAGAACTTTCACAACATTAGTGGTAGATACAGAACTTTCACAACATTAGTGGTAGATACAGAACTTTCATAACGTTAGTTACTATGGTAGATCATAAAGAGATTATTCCCTACATTGAAACGATAATAATATGAACATGTCCCTTCATGAAATAAAGAGTCCATGTTTCTGCTCTACCTATACGACAGCATAGTAAGATTAGATTTTATTCTGACCAGAATTTTAAACTTTAACCGTGACTATGTGGACGAAATTTTAAATGTGGCGTACTAGACCTTTTTTGATGCATAAACTATTGTTTAACACATTAGCAGTATTTATTCTATAAGAGGAAGATATTCAACAGATCGGAAAGTGTCATTGATGTTTTCCTCTTTGGAAATCAGGTTTTTCAAGCTACGCTTTCAAGCTTACACGTTAATTAAACGACTTTAAGTTCGTTTAGATATTAACAGAAGGACACTGCTAAGGTGGTCCTACGCGGTTACTCTGAAAGATCGCATCGATATTCGGTGTGTGTGTGTGTGTGTGTGTGTGTGTGTGTGTGTGTGTGTGTGTGTG
>NC_068987.1:74308434-74310661 GCF_001194135.2 Octopus bimaculoides
CAACGCCTTTGCAATTTTATATGCGACCTCCCCACCTCCACCATCGTTTACTGTTTAATATCTCCTCCCCCGACTTTGCCTTTCATCCTTTCGGGGTCGATAAATTAAGTACCAGTTGCGTACTGAGGTCGATCTAAATTTCGGGCCTTGTGCCTAGAGTAGAAAAGAATACCCCCCCCCCCTTTTTTTTCTGTGTTTCCTTGGTGAAGTAGTTATTGTTTTTTAATGGGTTTTTTCTCTTTTTCTTTCTCTAGCGAAATAATCAATTGGTTACATTAACATAAATTAAAAATGAAATAGGAGAATGCTATCGGTGAGTGAATGTCTTTGGAAAGTACGATGACAACTCTATGCATATTTCAATATTATAATATCCCCTCTGCGAAGCGTAGCTTAACTCGTGCTCATCAAGTTCTAAATGACTTGGTAGAATGATAAATATTGTGAGTGAAAAGCATTTATTGATTTGGCAACCTAGAATAAAGATTGGTGGGGAAAGAAAAGTTATCATTTTATGTGAATGAATTCGATTAAGAAGGTAGGTAACTCATATATATATTTTAGAGTAGTCTCCCTTACTATGTCTTCAATAATTCCTTAATTGGTTGATCGTTCATATCTTTAAGTCTTAACTTATTTTGCAATTTCATGTTTGCAGCATTTACAACTTTGTGACTGCAGTGTATAACCTTAGACGATATTCTTCGACCTCGAAGACTGTATTTTCTCGAAATGATCTTCTCCCTGTCTTCTGTACAAAAATTATACACGCAGATGAATTTATAGATGCGTAGGCTAGTGGTTAGGGCATTAGACTCACAGTCGTAGGTTCGATTCCCCAACCGGGTCTATTAGATTACATTATCATAGTATTGAGCCATCTGTTATTATGATCTGTGTGTGTGTGTGTGTTCATTTATTTTCGTCGAGTCAGTCTCTTGCTACTCTACGGTGAAATTAACGCGCAAGTGGCTGAGCACTCCTCAGACGCGTGAACACAGGGAAATTTAGCGTAACACAAAGTGAAACAAGGCTGGCTCTCACATATGCAGGTACTACTCATTTTTGCCAGCTGAGTGAACCGAAGCAATAGGAAAAACAGTATCTTGCTTAAGGAGACAATGCATCACCAGGAATTGAATTCACAAACTTACGATCGTGAATCAAATATCTTAAGGACTAAGCTACATGCCTTTGCTATACATATATATATATACATATGTATATGTGTGTATGTATGTATATAATAAATAAAAAATAATATATATATGTAATAAATAATAAATAATATATATATATATATTATGTATGTATGTATGTATGTATGTATCTATCTATCTAATAATATAAATAATATATGCATATATACATATGTATATGTGCATACTTACATCTATATGCATATATATATGCAGATGTGGGCACAGGACGTCATGAAACGTGTACAACAAAAAATATGAAATACGAGTACATGGAATATGAAATATTTTTTCGAACAACGAAAGACACAAATGGAAAACAAGACAAACAACATAAAGAACGACCCTTCATCAGTTGCTGGTTGTTTTTCTAGTTTAGTATTTCGAGCATTTAACAACAATAGACGCTTTCGATAAAACAGTTGCTCCCACAAAGCAAATTAAATAAAACTCGGGATTTTGCGGAGGGTCAAAATTGGTAACACAAACAGGACAATGAAAACAAACAGAACAATGAAAACAAACAGGAAGCGCTGCTAAGCTTAAACAAGGTTGTGGTGGCAAACGCGTAAACCAAGGTTGGACAAGAGACAGGCAAGAACACATCTTCCTTGTTCTAGCTACAACGGAGAGAAAGAAAGAAAGAAAGAAACACAAGAAAGAAAGAAACACAAGAAAGAAAGATGGCCGATGGTCACCTGGGAGCCACGTGAGCAAAGGAAGAGGAGTGAGGGAGAGAGAGTGACAGAGTAATAGGATAGAATAGTGGGAGAAGATGAGGTAAAAGGATAAGAGAGAGAAAGAGAGAAAAACGAAAGAGTAAAAAGATCGTATAGAGTGCGCATCAGAATTATTAAGATAAAACTTTCTTGGAAGAAGATGCGTGGCGTTCAATCATGTAATGATATAAATAATATCCTAAATTTTATTTAATTTGCTTTGCGGGAGTATATTGTTGTTGTTAAATGCTCTAAATACGAGAGTAGAAAAGCAGCCAACAACTGATGAAGGGTCGTTCTTTATGTCGT
>NC_068987.1:74312208-74313187 GCF_001194135.2 Octopus bimaculoides
GTGTGTGTGTGTGTGTGTGTGTGTGTGTGTGCGCGCGCTTGTGTGTGTGTATATGTGTGTGTGCGCGCGCGCGCGTGAGAGAGAAAGCAACTGGTGTTAATGGCAGAATAACATTTGAAATGCAAATCTGTCAATGAAAAATAAGTTCAGACCTCTACATGGTAGGTAGACCTGGTAGAAATAGCAGCCAAATTTCCCTCAAGACACCCTACTGTATTAATGCGAGAATTCTGCGTATTATGTTAAGAAGATGACATTAAGAATTGCTTTAACAGAAAATTACGCTGTAAGAATGAACGGGAAAATTGTGTATAAGAATTAATAGCAGACGTATCCAATTTAAGAAAAGTGAAGTATGGAATAAGTAATTGTTATACGCTTATAGAAAAACAATTTATATTATAGAAATTGATACATACCTGTTGAAGATTAAAATGAGCTATTGTTTTCGACGAGTGTATAATCATAGTGAAACTGAAAGACATGAAATATCCGTTTGTGTATGTACATGTATGTATTTTTGGCGGGATTTTTGCATTTAGCAGGAGTTGGTTTGTTTTATCTATCAATCAATGGCCGGACAAGTCAAAAGGGAAGGCGATCTTTTGAAGTGGGCGTCGAATGAAGATACATGGCGAGTTTTATGACTGAACTTCTTTTGAAGTTGTGGTGAGAGGGGAAAATTGATGTGCGTGCGTATGTCTGTGTGTGAGTGTGTATGTTTGATGGGGTGTGCACGACAGAGAGAGTAATGTTGATTGTGTATGTGCATATGAGAGAGAGAGAGAGAGAGAGAGAGAGAGAGAGATAAATGAAATTTATCATTCAATTTAATTATTTATTATGTACATATGTATGAATGGCTTCAATGACACACTCACATACACGCACGCACGCAGGTTGTTTTAATCTATTTTCTCTGTAAGTATGGGAGCTAGGGAAAAAATAAAAAGCGCGTTCCAATCTATGCACCCGTCTC
>NC_068987.1:74315373-74320326 GCF_001194135.2 Octopus bimaculoides
CCCACCCATAAGATAAAAGGCAAAATTAGCACTAATAAGGCTTCAACATAAACAGACAAAACTAGAAGGTTTAGAGTACTTCGCTGTTTTTCTTTTCCACTGGATAAATTTTGTAAATATTTTTTGCATTTAATTTTTGGTAGTTGGAAATGTATTTCATTTGAAGTTTTATTTTTTTTCCAGAAAACAAGACATGGAAAATTTTTCCAGGAATGAGAGCAACACAATGAAAAATATTCTGTCAAGAATGTCACGTAAACTCAGCAAACCACTGAAGCATGATCTGAAATTGGGGCTAAGGAGTGGTTGTCAATCAAACTGTGAAGAAACATCAGAATCAAATATAGATAATGGTGACCAGTTGAAGTTGTGTGACTATTGTGTCCGCAAGAGACAGTTAAAGGAATTCAATCAATGGTTTCCAAGACTAAGTGAAGACAACAAACAACGTTGCATCTTAGGATTTGTCCAGCGCCTCTCCAGTCACATTGAAATACTCAGGCGTCTATGCAGGATGATGGCACCAACTTTTAAAAAGGACTATGTGTACACTTGCTGTAGACTGATCAGAGGCCAGGAGACAACTCAATCAATCTTTGGCATTAATCAAACTCTGTCTGATAACTTCAGTAACAAAGTCATTGAATCAACTTTGAAAGGTTATGATGACATGTCAGCACGGAACAAGCTAAATTTTCTGGTTGCTGTCCTTCAGAGATGTGACATGCATCACATCTACCTTGTCTACAACTTTGTCACAACCATAGTGCAGGCTGATAACACTCGCAGTAAGGATTATTGTCAAAAGTTTGCATTTGTTTTTCTTTGTCTGTTGCTTTGTCCTAGTTCAGCTCTGATCCAGCAGAGTTATGCTGATGAAAAGTTTTCCAGTCATGACCATCTCAACACACTGTATGTAACACTGTCTTATCTAATGTGTATGCTCTTGTTGAAGATAGTCAGGAGCAATTTGAGTGAAATTTGGCTAGTTTTGACCACATAAAAACTCTTTCAGTGGATCCTTTTCTCTGAGAGTTTATCATCTTGTCATTAACCTTTGCTCATTCTTGGTATCTTGTGATAAGGGACAAATCCATTATTACTGGACCTAAATTTTGATTTCTTACTTTGGTACAGGGCCACACAAATTTACAGGAAAGTGAGTGTAGTTGATTGAATCAGCTTCAAGTATATTACTCATACTTGTTTTTATCAAAACCCTAAGTATTCCAAGATAAAGCTGACGAAAGGTTAGAATTGAGCTCAGAATATAAAGTATGTAACTAAATACTGTAAAACAGTTTTGTCTAAGGCACATGACTCAGTGGTTAGAGCGTCGGTCTCACAATCATGAGATATGAGTTTGATTCCCAGACTGGGTTGTGAGTTGTGTTCTTCAACAAGACACTTTATTTCACTCAGCTGTAGAAATGAGTCACAATATTACTGATGCCAAGCTGCATTGGCCTTTACCTTTCCCCTGGATAAAAATTGGTGGTGTTGTGAGGGGAGTCTGGTATGCATGGATGACTGTCGATCATCCACAAACAATCATGCTCAGACTTGTGCTTCAGAGGGGAATTTTCTAGGTGCAATCCCATGGTTTATATCTGCCATGTTAGCAGACCCAACCTCCTGAACAACCTGATTCACAGCTTTGGTCTGGCTTAAACCATTATAGAATAGCAGAAGAAAGTGGACAGATTGTACAAGGGGGTGCTGAAAAGTTCCTGGCTTTAAGGGTATCATGAAAGGCTTGGTTGAAGGCCCAATGTTCTGAGTTCTTTTACAGGGCTTAGAAAAACTAAAAGAATGCTGCAATAAGTGTGTGAATCTGAGAGGGGAATATATTGAATAAAATCATAATTAACTGATCCTCCTGTATTTTCTTTTACCCAGAGCCAGGAACTTTTCAGTACCCCTCGTATTCTTCACAATTGTCTGTACACACATTTCGTTCTACAGAGTTTTGTAGAGATATTGTTCCATAGAACTATATACATCTCTACACACACAACTGTTTCCTTGGAGACATGATAGCTCACACAAATATGTTGGGAGTGTGTGTCTCCTGGTAAATCAGACAACATGAGAGCCTCTGTGATACAAGAGAGCCTCTGTGATACAAGAGAGCCTCTGTGACACAAGAGAGTCTCTGTGACACAAGAGAGCCTCTGTAACACTGGAGAGCCTCTGTGACACTGGAGAATCTCTGTGCAGGTGATTCTCAATCATTTTAATATCCAGGTCAGACCCCAAACCTGGATTTTTTTAGGGTGCCACACCAAAACATAAAATACAAGTCAATTAGAGAAAAATTTATTGTTTATAGAGGGAAGATCATTGGGGGTTGGGGGCACAGGATGAATGTTTGAGGGCTGCATGCAGTTCTGGGATCTGCAGTTGAGAACCTCTGTTCTATGCAGTTACTGGACCTGTGAGAAACAACAGCCAAACCTCCCTCAAATCACATCCTACCATCTTAAAAAAGGGAAGGTCACATTGGATAAGGTTTTGCTAGACAGCCCCAGAAAGACAAAGTGGTTATAACTGCAATGCATTTGATCATAGAGATGACCTGGGGTTAAAAAAAGAACAACTGTGTCTTACATAAGTGTGTATCAATATGTGTCCACACACTGACATAGACATATGTACCATCTCTCTTCTCTCTCTCCCCCTCTTTCTCTCCCCTGCTCTCCCCTCCCTCCCCCTTTCTTCCTCTCTCTCTCTCTGACTAATCTCTCTCTCTCTTCGTTGCAGGTTCAAAAAAGAATGTACAGATATCTCCAGCAATCAAGCAAAAAGATATTCTTATTGACACTAGCCAAAATACTTTGAGGTCCAATGAAAACACAACTGAACAGTCCACCAATTTGATAAAAAGATCAAAAAGAGAGACAAACCTGTATCAATTTAAAGACTTAATTGGTCAACTACCAGCACCATTGGCCAAGTATATCCTCAGTATGTTGGATGAGGTCAGCTTACGCAATGCTACCAGGGTTAGCTCAAAATGGCGCACCCTAGTAAAGCAGTTAACGAAGGAAGCAGTTCTGAGTCAGCAAGTTGCTGAAGAAGCTTTGCTTTTACAGGTTATATCTATGTTATATATTATCACGTTCTCTTCTGAGATGTATCAGTTTTGTGTTTTATGGTATAGCTGACAGATGTGTATTATGTATTGTCCACTTAAGGCGGTGAGCTGGCAGAATCATTAGCATGCTGGGGAAAGTGCTTAGCAGCATTTCATCCGTCTTTACATTCCGTGTTCAAATTCCGCCGTGGTCAACTTTGCCTTTCAACTTACAGGGTTGATAAATTAAGTACCAGTGAAACACTGGGGTCAATGTAATCAACTAGTCACCTCCCTTCAAATTTCAGGCCTTGTGCCTTTAGTAGAAAGGATTATGTAGTGTCTTCTTGAGAGAGTCATGTATATGTTATCTGTGCTCTTCTGAGATTTGTAAGCCTAGTGTTAGATATTCTAGACTGGTACTCCATTGGTTATGATGACAAAAGTTCCAGTTGATTCAATCAATGAAACAGCTTGCTTGTGCAATTAACATCCAAGTGACTGAACATTCCACAGACATGTGTACACTCAATCCTTGAGCATTCAAACTGGCCATATCCAGCCCAAAATACTCTACTTGTTTTATGTTCAAACTGGTCAGATTTGACCTCTCATAACTAACTGACAATGTCATTCAAATCATAAACAATAACATCATTTGAGACAAATAATTACATAAACAATTACCTCGTTTGAGATAATGCGTGACTAGTTTTTAAAAATGCGAATTAATAAGCAATATTTTTGACAGAGTAATCTGAATGCTAAGGGGTCAATGTAGTTCTCAACAAGATTCAGTGTGACATACGATGTAACAAAGCTGGCTCTTTAAACTAAAAGTACTTCTCGATTTTGTCAGCTGAGTGGACTGGAGCAACATGAAATAAAGTGTCTTGCTCAAGGACACAACACACAACACACTACCAGGAATTGAACTCATGACCTTATGGTCATGAGCCAAATTCCCTAACCATTAAGCCACACACCTTCATATTCTATTGTGGGATGTGTCAGGTGCATGCTACATGTTGTCTCCTGGAAGCATCAGCTTTACATTACATATATTTCACTAAGTTATCAGGTCTGTGTTACATATTGTTACATAACATATTGTTTTCAGTCTGCTGCATTTTTACCTCTAGTTTGAAGAGGAGATTTATTTGCATTTTGTTTTATCATAATTTGATATCTGTTTTTCCATGCTGGCATGGGTGGCACAAGTTACACAATTTCACTATTCACGTAGCACATACAATAACAGGGGAAAACTGGTTAACTCAATTGTTCTCTGGTGTTCTTCTATATTTGCCACTTCACTGCCATGTTAACAGACCCAACCTCTTGATTAATTATTAGAACACCGGAGAAAAAGCTTCATGTCATTTCATCCATTTGGAGTTCAAATTCCACCAAACTCACTGGACAAAATGCTTAGCAGAATTTCATCCATCTTAACGTTCTGAGTTCAAATTCCACTGAGGTTGACTTTGCCTTTCATCCTTTCGGAGTTGATAAAATAAGTACCGTTTGAGCACTGGGGTCAATATAATAGATTTGCCCCCTTCCTTCAAAATTGTTTGCTGTGTCAAAATTAGAATTATTATAGATAAGGCTTATTTTTTATATGGTGACTCATGAGAAAATGTTAATGTACCACTTAGTAACACTGACACTTACATAATAGAAACAGGTATAATTAGACTGTTACAATTATTCATAGTTACAGCAAGCCACAGCAACAGTTACATAGGTAGGTATCGGCAGGTAAATTTTTATTTTCCCCCCTATCCTCTCCACTCCTTGTTTAGAAAGAGAGATGTAGGGGATCTAGAAAGGATGAGTTAAGATGAGAAAGAGATAAGAGGAGAGAGAGAGAG
>NC_068987.1:74323332-74330856 GCF_001194135.2 Octopus bimaculoides
CTGACGGGTATTCACATTGACATTACACATCCAACGGAGCATACTGGCTTCATTCCTTGCGAGCTTACGTATGTCCTCAGCAGTTACAGCCCGTGTTTCACTGCCATGTAGCATGGTTGTTCGTACGCATGCGTCATACAGTCTGCCTTTTACTCTGAGTGAGAGTCCCTTTGTCGCCAGCAGGGGTAAGAGCTCTCTAAACTTTGCCCAGGCTATTCTTATTCTAGCAGCTACACTTTCAGCGCACCCACCCCCACTACTAACTTGGTCGCCCAGATAGCGGAAGCTATCGACTACCTCTAGTTTTTCACCCTATATATATATATATATATATAATGTACATGTATATACACATATATTCACACGTGCATATATGCATATTCCTATATATGTATGTGTATCAAACCAAATTCGACGACTGGTACCCATGCCAACCTCTCCTTCATTGGACACTAAAACTCTGCTTGCGAAGACCTGCTGGGCAAGTGAAATCGAAATCGAAATCGTAATTGAACCAAATTTGATGACTGGCACCTCCCATGCCAGTGGAGCGCTAACAGCACCATCCAAGCGTGATCATTGCCAGGGCAGCTGTTTGGTTTCCATGCCAGTGGCACGTAAATAGCTCCATCTGAGCGTGATCGTTACGAGTGTTGCCTTACTGGCACTTGTGCCGGTAGCACATGAAAAAACATTTGAGTGAGGTCTTTGCCAGTGCCGATGGACTGGCTCCTGTGCAGGTGGCATGTAAAAAACACCATTTTGAGTGTAGCTGTTGCCAGTACCGCCTGACTGGCCCTCGTGCCGGTGGCACGTAAAAGCACCCACTACACTCTCGGAGTGGTTAGCGTTAGGAAGGGCATCCAGCTGTAGAAACTCTGCCAGATCAGATTGGAGCCTGGTGCAGCCGTCTGGTTCACCAGTCCTCAATCAAATCGTCCAACCCATGCTAGCATGGAAAGTGGACATTAGACGATGATGATGATGGTAGTAAAATAAGGATTCAGATAGAATCAGGTACTTGGAAAGATATGCTTTGGGTAGGGTTGGATAATCTCTGTGGTTTTGGCCTATGGTTGGTGAGCATCAAATAGGATATTTTGTTTGGCTGTGTAAACAGAGAAAACCAACCCTATGAGTATTTAGCACCTAGGGGCTGGTCTAAATCATGTGTTGCTTTAAATAGTACATTGTTAGTATACTCTAGGGTGTCCAACAAGTCGTAAATCCCCTCGGTGTAGTATAATGAAATGAATAATAACATACGATGGATAATTGTCAGCTGATTACAGCTGTTTCTCAGGTAACTTTTTAATAGAAAAATGAGAACATTACTCCATTACAAAAGACTGTAATCATCAGATGAGAAGTAATTTTACAGACAAAAGAATATCCCAAGAATACAGCAATGAAATGGGAGAATGACCAACTAAGTTGACCATGAAGGTTAAGAATATAGTTTTTGAAAGTGCTGTTTAAAGTGTTGTTTGAAAGTTGTTGTCTATGTTGTTTAAATACATTCCACAGGTCCACTCTCAGTTATTTTTCTTAGCTCATTTTTGTTTTACTCCTGCAAACTACCCAGGCTGTAATTGTATTCTATTCCTTTTCATATATACCTAACTCCTTTGGCTACTGGTGACAGGGTCAGACAATTGCTGTACTGTTGATGATTATTGAGTCTGAAACACATACCCATGACCATCCTCTTATCTCCAGACAATAAGGCTGTCTTTTTCCTTAATGAAGAGTCAACTTTGGAGAATTCTTGAATTATGAGATCATCACCTTTTTTCAGGTGGAGCTGGTCTTAACTGCCATTTGGTAATTATGTTACCAAATGTGAAGGCATGTGGTTTTGTGGTTAGTGTAATTGGCTCACAATCATAAGGTTGTGAGTTCAATTCCTGATGGCGTGTTGTGTCCTTGAGCAAGACGCTTTATTTCACTTTACTCCAGTCCACTCAGCTGACAAAAAGGAGTTGTACCTGTATTTTAAAGGGCCAGCCTTGTCACATTATGTGTCACCCTGAATTTCCCTGAGAACTACGCTAAGGGCACATGTGTCTGTGGAGCCACTTGCACATTAATTTTATGAGCAGGCTGTTCTGTTGATTGGATCAACTGGAACCTTCATTGTTATAACTGACAGAGTGCCAGTTTACATCCTGTAGAGGTGGAGATAACCTTAATAAGTCAAGAATTCATGTTGTATGGTATTTCATATATCTGTATTTCTCTATCATAAAACACTTTGTTAAATTTTGCTATTCACCATGGCCTTTGTGGTAAAACAACAATAAAAACTTTTGCTTTTATTTCATTTTGTTGAAGTTTATCATCATTATATAACTGCCAATCTTTCACCATTTACTCTACAAACTCCTTCTACAGGGAGCAATGTCACATGGTGTAAACCCAACCTATGCAAAAGATGTTGATGTAATAGTACCGAATGTCTGCAGCCAGACTTGGAATGTCATTTACAATGGTGAACCAATCATTGACACCTCATCACTCAATGAAGTCAACTTTGAGGCAGCCTTCAGTGGGATATCTACCCGTAAAGTGATAATGGAGGAGAAGAATATATACTGTGGTGCCTACAATGTGATGATATTGCAAAACAAGTAAGTTTATCATATGCAATATGTTTACTGAAAGTTTATCACATACACTACAGGTTTATCAAGAGTTGAATACATATATCACAGCATTCAGCACAGGGACGATATCAAACTGAACAATTTCTTCGACAATATCAAATCATCATTGTTGTTTAATGTCCATTTTCCATGCTGGCATGTGTTGGATGCCTTGACAAGAGCTGGTATGGCTGGGGGCTGCACTAGGTTTCATAGTCAGTTTTGGCTTGGTTTTTACAGCTGGATGCTCTTCCTAATGCTGACCACTTTATAAAGTGTACTCGGTGCTTTTGATATGATACCATCACTAGTGCTTTTTATATGGCACCAGCTCCAGTACTTTTTACATGACGCCAGCACCAATGCATTTTATGTGGAGCCAGCACCAACACTAATGCTTTTCACATGATACCTTGGTTTTAGGACATCAATTCTGCAATGGTGGGCAAATCTTCTTGAGTACAGCAATGTGCTACATATCTCAGTTCTCTGTCATTTTTGTAAGGCGTGGTGTTTTGAGATCAGCCTTCAATACTTTGTCGCATGTCTTCCTAGGTCTCCCTCTTCCACACCTTCCTTCCACTTTAAGTGATCAGAACTTCTTTATGCAACTGTCCTCATCCTGACCAAATGAGCGCAGTCTCCTCTCTTGCTCACTGCATATAATTCCTCTTATGCCTAACTTCTCTTGCAAAACCTTTGTGGTCTGTCATACATGTACATTAAGATTGCATATCCAGCAGAGCACGCCAGTTTCATTTCTCTTTCATCTTCACATGTCCTCTGCATTCAGGATCCACATCTGACTACCATGTAATATTGCAGCTTGTACACATGTATCATATAATCTTCTTTTCACTCAGAGAGAGAGAGAGAGAGAGAGACATTTGATTGCCAACAGGGATAAAAACTCTTCCCATCTATTATCTTCAAAATCACAAAATTCCAAGAAATTAGTGTTTATCACTTGTCCTCAGGTGTAATATTCTTGAACTCAGCCCTGAGAGACAACAAAACACAGGTAGACTTAACTATCCTTTGTCAAGTGTATTGGTCATAGGTAGTGTGCATTGAACTATACCATAGTCATAGCTAAGTGGACTGAGCAGTTATGTGTCTCAGATATATACACAATACAGTGAATGATACTACACTATGGTACTTACATTGCGCTATGTGGACTGAGCTGTTGACAGTTAAGTGTCTTATATATAGGGAATAGTATATACAGTGAATAGTACCTCACTATGGTATCAACTTTCAGCTAGGTCAACTAGGTTATTGATACTAAAGTCTCTTGTCTATAGATACAGTACAGTGAAGTGGTACCTACTTACAACTAAGTAGACTGGGCAATTGATAATTATGTGTCACAGACATTTCAGTTAATACATTGCTGGTGTGAGTACCTGAACAATCAGAGTCTTAACTCAGCCAGCCATGTTCTGTTACCACGTTTATATTCTTACAAAGAAGATAAATGTAAAACAGTTAAAGAAGAAAATTTAACTTTTGGTGGCAGGCTTCTAGAAAAACTAGGTTTGTGATAAAGCTTCAATTCCATATCCACCCCCTTTACACCTGCCCTCTCCCTATCTATTTGTGTACATGTGTGTGACTGTGCATACATATATCCCACTTTCTCCTCTGCCTCTCTATCTCTTATATGTATGTATCTCACACTCTCTTCCTACATACATACACATACATACATACATACATACATACATACATACATACATACATACATACATACATACATACGCACGTACATATACAAATCTGCACATGTACATACATATATACAAAGATATCCTGTTGATGTTGTTGAAATTCCAGTGAAGGACCCTTGGCTCTAGGTTAGAAATAAACACTTTCTCTATTGTCAAGAAATCTTGAAATAAAACTGAATAAGGACATACATACATACATACACACATACATACATACAAATGCATAATTTCCACATAAACAGTGACATAGACCGCCCCTACCTAAAACGTAAACAAGGCGGCAGAGGCTTAACATCAATCCAAAATGCCTTTGAATGTTGCATCATATCCCTTCAGCAACATCTTTTAATCACCAAGTGTCAAAGTGCATCGCTTGACCAAGTTTGCATACATGAGGCTGATAACATAAGACTTGGAAGGTAGCTCTTTGAGCAACACTCTTTGTCTGATAATCTAGAATACACGCCCAAAGAGGTTGCACGACTCTACTACAACGTATCATCAGATGAAAGGATGAACTTATATGAGCAGAAGACTATGCATGGATATGCTAGTAGAAAGTTCTGTGATGATAGTAACATCAATCATCAAAGCAGTTTATCATGGACCAGTAGCCAGATTACTACCTCCCACTTTGAAGGGTATGCATTTGCAATTTAGGAATAGGAAATATCAGCCAAGTACCTGATGCACAAAAGGGATAGAGATGCAGGCAAAGCAGTAAAATGTGACAACCGATGCAGACTTTGTGGAGTTCACACTGAAAATATCACCCACATCATAAGCAGTTGTCCGAAAATGTCATTACAGTATCATCTACCAATGAGACATGATGTAGCTTGGACACTCTATAATGAAATCTGTCAGAAGGATAATCCCAAGGATAAAGAAATAAGAACCCACAATATAGTAGAGGCCATAGCTACTCACAGTAAAAGGGAATATTGGTGGAATGTACCAGTGATGACCTCAATAAAATGTAAGCACAACAGACCTGATATAATGATCTGGGATAGAGAAGAGAGACTATGCACAGTTGTGGAAATTAGCTGCCCAGTGGATGTTAACATAAAGCTGAAGATCAATGGAAAAGAGAACACCTATACTGAGCTATTGAGAAATCTGCAGTTATTCTATTCAGATTACAAGTTCAGGTTTATATCTGTAATTATTGGGGCCCTGGGATATGTAACACACTGCCTAAATACCAATCTTGAGAAATTAGGCTTCTCAAAACCAGAAAGGAGAAAGCTAATTCAAAGACTACAGATACAATCCATCACTGGAACTGTAATAATTTTAAAAATTTTCCAGAAGTTTATCATTTAAATATATATGATCATGTCTAGATATGCAACTATATGCATGAGAATACATACTTAAAACATAGAAATCTGCACATATATGCTTACATACATACATACATACATACATACATACAAACAAAAATACCCTGTTGTTGATGTTAAAATTCCAATGAAGGAGCCTTGGATCTAGGTTAGAAACCGGTTCTTTCTCTATTGGCAAGAAATCTTGATATAAACTGAATAATGACATACATACATGCATAGATACATACATACGTACATACACACATACACACATACACGCTCATACATATGCACACACATACACACACATACATACATACATACATACATACATACATACATACATACGTACATACATACATACAGACATACATACATAAATACACACATACATACATAAACAATTTCATGATACCTCTCATCTGCAATGTTTTCTTCACTTTCTTTACACAATGTGGTACTTGCAAATGCTAGCAATGACCCAGTCTTCAGCAGCAAAGCAGTGCTTCATGTTCATCTGAGATTTAAATATTTGCCACTTATCATCACTTGTCACACCATTTTCAAATTGTCTAAACTGTGGCTCAAACAAACAAAGACTCAGTTTTCAACAGTGTGACAGTGTTTCATTCTTACAGGTTTATTTATCCATCCTTATTTATATTCTGCTCTGGAATTTCAGGAGAGATAATCATCGAGTGATCCATACAGATGGAGGAGAACTGATTGCAGTCAGCTCTGAAGACCATAAAATCCGTTTCATCAATTCAACCACTGGTAAAGATATTGGTCCAACTATCTCAGGTCATGCTGGTTCCATCCATTGCCTACATCTCTGTGAAAAGAAGAGGATTATTCTCAGTGGTAGTTATGATACAAGCATCCGGTAAGAAAATTCCTACATTTTAAAACACTTTTTTCTTCAGATAGAGCAGTGTTTCTGATCCATTTTATCCTTGGACGCCTTCCTATTTTACTTGAATGGACCATTATAACCATCTAATGTTTAAAATATCCTGCTATATTTTTATAGGAATTGTATAAAAAATTGTTAAAATATTTGTGTATAATAGAAATATAACCAATTTATTGCACATAGATTTTAACAACAAAATCTTATATGACCCCCAAGGGCCATATTGACCCTAGTTAAGAACCACTGAGATAGAGCAACAAATAAAATGTCATGTATTATTTAGCTATGTCTCTGTACATTTTGAATTCAAATCTGTTGAAGTTGACTTTACTTTTTATCAATCTGGGGTCAATAAAATGAGTACCAGTTATATACCAAGGTCTATTTAGCCAACTGTGTTCCCTTGCCTCAAAATCTTTTCTACTCTAGGCACAAGGCCTGAAATTTTGGGGGAGGGGGCCACTTGATTAGATTGACCCCAGTACACAACTGGTACTTAATTTATTGACTCCGAAAGGATGAAAGGCAAAGTCGACCTCAGTGGAATTTGAACTCAGAATATAAAATAATACTTTACAAACAAGTGGAATTGAAATGACCAACCATATTTTCTGGCATGCTAGTCAAAATTTTCAGACTGAAATTTACAGCCAATAAAGGTAGTTGATTTATACACCGAAAGGACTTTGGAGGACCAAAAATTCCATGTCAAATGCAGCCAGGTTTGCAAAGATAGTAAGGATGTTTGAGTGTTTACGTTACATGTTTATACTATATAATACATTGACTTGTATTCTGGAAAATATGGCATGTTGGTCAATAAAAAAGTTATGCTCACCCTCATATAATAAAAATATTATATGTGAGTTGAACCCAAAATGATGCAAAATTAGGCATAC
>NC_068987.1:74330866-74347379 GCF_001194135.2 Octopus bimaculoides
GGCCGGGGGCTTTCCCGGTAGGTAATTTAAATTGCATGTTAGTAGAGTACTTCTTCCTCTATACAAAGTTACTTCTCAACAAAGTCTCCATTGCATTTGCACCATCACTGAACACAACTCCTGACTCCTCTTTGAAACAATTCAAGTGTACACTGTTGTACCCACTTCTTCACAGCCTCTTTCACCTCATCTATGTCATCAACTAATTGTCCCTGAAGACTGTCCTTCATTGGACCAATAAGTTTGAAGTCAGAGAGTGTCAAATCTGAGCTGTACAGGGGATGAAGAAATGTTGACTGGCCCATTTGTTGTTTGATTTTTTTGTCAAAGATGTTTATGGTTTCATATTGCCATGGTGAATGTGAATCATTTTCAGGTTCTTGTTCAGTCTCATTCAGTGGTTTTGTCTAAGCTTTTTAGTGTCTCAATGTACTGTTCACTGTCCCCTATACTGTTCACTATATTATTCGCTGTTCACTATATTGTTCACTGTTCACTATATTGTTCACCGTGTTGTTCACTGTTCACAGTACTGCCATGTTCCAGAAAATAATGAGAATGATGTCCGTGACATTACATAAGAAAAACAGTCACTATGACTCTCTGTGCCAATCACTGACTTGGGTTTTGAAAAAGAAGTGACACCATTCTATGGACTGAACCTTTGATTCTGGGCCATAAAGATGCATCATCATTTGCTTCAAATGCTTCTAGCATATTAGTGCAGTCTCCTGACCCTCATCTTTAAATCAAGTGTCATCAGCTGAGGTACCCACTTTACGCATGCTTTCCCTTATCAAAAGTCTTCCATTATTACATTGAAACCACAGTTCAGTTGTGCAACAGGTTCATGGATTAAGATTTAGTTTGTCTATGAGAATCAATTCATCCACTCACTGGCGTTTCATGTCAGTGTTCACAATTGATGACCTCCAACCACATAATTTTGTCTCCAATGCTGGTTTCCTCTTCTTTAAACTTCATCCATTTGAACACATTGCTTTTATCAGTGGTGTCATTTCCACAAACAACCTTCATCATCATCATCATTTAATGTCTGTTGTTCATGCTGGTATGGGTTGAACAATTTGACCAAGGCTGGAAAGCTGAGGGGTTGCACCAGACTCCAGTCTGATTTGGCATGATTTCTACAGTTGGATGCCCTTCCTAATGCCACCCACTCCAAAAATGTAATGGGTGCTTTTACATACCACAAACATGGATGCTAGTTGTGTGACACCAGTATTTGCATGCCGAGGGTCTCAATCATTTGTCATTACCTCCGTGAGGCTCTATGCTCGAAGGGTGCTTTTTATGCGCCACTGGCACAGGTACCAGTTACGCGACACCAGCATTGGCTACATTGCCTCTGTTAGGCCTGATGCTCGAATGGTGCTCCCACAGAGGTGGAAAAAGTGGAGGGAGTAGAAAAAGAAACAAGAAAACAGAGTGTAGAAAGGAAGGAGAAGTGTGAAAAATAAATGAAGGCTAACAACAAAAGTGGGTGGGTGATTAAAGGTTAGCAGGGAAATGAATAGAAGAAGAGATAAAAGGTCAAAGCCACTAATATATTCACTGTAGCCATCAAAACCTGTACCCCTCTTTCATGAAGAATTCAAAGATGGTATGTTGCTTTTGTTAGGAATCAATTATTTGCCTGTAATAAAGAACAAGAAGAATTACCACAGAGAAAAAGTTACTCTACCAGCATGTGCAATTTGTATGACTTGAGTCAGTTAATAAAGAAGTTTATCAGGCTTTCAATGATGAATCTGCATTAAGTATGAGACACTGATTGCTATTTTACAAACAAATGAACAAATGACAGTATGACATTTAGTTCTGTAATCTACACTTCTTCTACATAATGTCCCCTGTTTATGATGATTAATTAAGCATTGGGTTATAATAAATGGGAAACAATTCATTCACTCACTGGCGATTCATGTCAGTGTTCATAGTTGATAGCCTCCAAATAGATAATTTGTCTTCAATGCTGGTTTCCTCATCTTTACGCTTTTTCATCCATTTGAACACATTGTTCTTAACAGTGGTGTCATTTCCATGAACAACCTGTAGCCATCACAACCTTACCCCTCTTTCATGAAGGATTCAAAGATGGTATGTCACTTTTGCTTGGAATCAATTATTTGCTGTAATAAAGAACAAGAAGAATTACCATAGAGAAAAAGTTATTCTACCAGTAGGTGAAATTTGTATAACCTGTGTCAGTTAATAAAGAATTTATGCCACTTTTGCATTACTTCTGATATAATCTTCAAATTATATCTGTTGTACATTGGGTTGTAATGAACTGAACATGGTCAAATCAAATCAGTTTGCATGGGAATGTGGTTAAGTAAAAGAGAAAACTGATGCTTGAATATTTACAAAACAAATTTTTCAGATGTAGTTAAAATTACATAAGTAAATATCCAGACCACACACATACAGATACAGATAAGTACGGATAAGTACACACACACACACACACACACACACACACACTCTCTCTCTCTCACACACATTCCCCTACACAGATGCACACTCACCCGAATACATACACTCATAAACAGGTACATATCTAGATTAACTAGTCACATATACCGGCATACATATATTTCAGGGTTATATATGTGCAAACAAATGAACGCACTCACTCACACACACACATACACACACACACATACATACACTCATAAACAAGTGCATATCTATATTAAATATTCACACATAAACACACACATACATATGTCTAAAGTACATATGTGTACGCAACACCCACCCACCCATACACACACACACACACACACACACAGTTGCATATACACAATATTGTTTTCTACTTTTTGACTTACAGATGCTGGTCAATAGACACTGGTCGCTGTCAGAAGATATACCGTGGTCATCGAAGCACAGTTTTGTGTGTTCGTCTTTTCAAAGATGCTGTAGTATCTGGGTCAAAAGATGCCTCCTGTAGATGTGAGTTACCATCTTCAATTCACTCTAAAACTTATCTCTCTATGTTTAACTCATTGTTCTCCAGCACTGGTGTCATTCTCTACAGCTTCATGAAACCTGGTAAATCAATAACAGTGGTTGTATATATCAACCAATCGGATGAAATGATGAGTGAACTTGCAATTAAACAACCGAGATTGGTCAATAGAGACAGGCCAATTTTCTTGCAAGACAATGCTTGACCACATGTTACACAAAGAATGCTACTCAAGTTACAAGAAGTGAACTTGGAAGTACTGTCATCCACCATATTCACCAGACCTTGCACCAACTAACTATCACATTTTCCAGGCATTGGGAGAACTTTTTGCATGGAAAAAACTTCAAATCTTAAGAAAATGACAAAACAGCCTTTCATGATTTCATCACCACTTGCTCTCCAGAATTCTTTGCTGCCAGTATAAATAAGCTGCTGATAAAATGGCAAAATCGCGTTGATATTTTAAGTGCATACTTTGATTAACTGCATTGCTTTTTGTTGAGATAAAGTAAAATAAACTTACAGTTTAAAATTGAACATTTCATTCTTAATGACCTGATATATATACGACAGGCTTCTTTCAGTTTCCATCTACCAAATTCATTTACAAGGCTTTGGTTGGCTTGAGGCAATAGTAGAAGACACTCCATAAAATGTGGATTCTTATATGCCCTGTGTGTACAACTGTGGTGATTAATTGAACCATTTAATTTAAATATAACCTCATCATTCCAAACAATCTTTGTGGAAAGTGTGCATCTTCTAAATATCCTACCAATACCAATCACTAAGCCCACTCTTTGGCTTATCTTCATGGAGAGCATGGACTATTCTAGGAAAGTAACTTTTCTAATGACAGTGCCCCAAAATGTGATTTGACACTTGATTTTCAAATTCTCTGTTTCATACATTGCACCTTACATAACAAGGAGTTCATTAAAAAATGAAACATGTACTTATATAAGGAAAAGTGTACAGTGACTGGTCCCAAAAGTTGATGGAATATGGTTTGGACAGAACTTTTTAACTACATACTGATCTCAGAGAGGGGAACCAAGTAACCAGTTCCATTTTAGAAGTCAAAACAAAAACTGAAATCATTATTTATTTTGTAGACTTGGAATATCTGTTACAGCAGCCTTCAATATTTTTCGGTACAACCATGTAGATAGGGAAAGGTAAGATATCAAACAACTAGCGAGAGGAATTTGCAGTCAGTATCCTACCACTCAGCACTTCTTTGTTTACTTAAAACACTTATTCTACTAAAACTCATGTGGCAAGTGTCTAGTTATAGACTGGTAACATATCCAGAAAGAGGTTATTTTTTCTTATTCACTTAATACATTGTTTTTCTCTGGGATGCCAATTCCTGATGAAGTTATAAGGCAAGGCTGGATTAAGACCCATAAAGCCCTAAGCACTTAAAAGATTTTGGTGCCCCCATAAAAGATTATGTAATTCAAAATATAAATAATAAAATCCATAAAATAAATTATTTTTTAAAATGAAACAAAACAAAGATTAAGATGGAAAATAATACTTATTTCTGTACACTTCCACTTTATTTATATTTGAAAAATTTTCTCCGACTTTTTTTAAAATTGTGAAGTCTTTGATCAGATCATCACTATGACATCATGAACACTTTGAAATTATATTTCCAATCATATACACTACTCTGAGTATTATTTTTGCAAGTTTAAAGTAATTTTTTTTTTTTGTGCTGTAAATCATTTATCAGTTACCATTTCTGTGGTTCCCCCTTCACTTGATGCCCTAAGCATGTGTTTATTTTGCTTAATGATAAATCCAGCACTGTTGTAGGGTCACTATTGTGACAAACATGTCTTGAGCATTTACACCTGGTGGAGTTCATCTCTCTTCAAGTTTGGGGATAGTCCACCCCTCTTCAAGTTTGGGAATAGATTCTATTAAATTTTGAAAATGAAATGTATTTTTTATAAACACTGATTTTATAATCAATCAATTTATATATACAGTCATTTCTCTAAGAAAAGGTAAAAAATGACAGGAAAAAGATGTAAAAATCAATAGATTTCAATACTAGACATGTACTTTAGTTAGCAGCCCTGAAAAGATGAATAGTAAAGTTGACCTTGGTGGTATCTGAACTCAAAGTGCCAAGCTGGATCAAATACCACAAAGCCTTTCATCCAATGCGTTAATAATTCTACTAATTTGTTGCCTCAGCACAACAGGAACTGGAGATAAACAACAATCCTATGCACTGAGGAAGTCTGTGAAAGTAAATCTGTACAATTTTTATGAGCCTCTAAACTTTGTAGACTTTCCCTAGGACATTATGTTTCAACAATGCATCAAATCTCAAATCTTTCAATCTTCTTGTCATTAAGTGTGGGACCTGAACACTGGTAAATGTCTGAAGGTTATGCATCATTTGAAAGCAGTGAGGTCAGTGGCAATATCTGGAGAACTCGTTATCAGTGGATGTGATGAGGGTGAAGTGAAGGTTTGGCACCGTGGCACAGGAAAAATGGTTAAGGTAACAGCTAACTTAGCTTATTTCATTCTTTTTTTTCCCCCTCCAAATGTTGCCCCATGATTGATTAGTTTTATTGCTTCTCGATTGATTTATTATATCCCCCACCACTTGTGCTGTTCCTCCACTTCCTCTTACATTCACATTCTTTCCATATTTTTAACTTACTTCTTTCGTATTTTTTATCTCCCTTTTTCCTTATTCCCACTCTCTCTCTCTCTCTGCCCCTCTCCCTCCCTCTCTCTCACCCTCCTCTCTCTCTTCATGTGTCAATAAATGCATTGAACACCAGGTGATGTAATTTAAATCTTCTGCTGCTGCTGTGATATGTGTTTTAGTATGATGTTTAAATCTACCCTCATCACATTCCCAACTAATTTTAACATTGAGTTCACACAAACCTCAGACTTAGTTTCTCAGGCATTCGTGTGACAGCAAAAAGCCTTCTTTTCATGATTTATTTTTTTAGTGACCAAAAGAGCAAATGACAGAGTTTTTATGCAATGTTTTTGACCTGTAGCTGCAAATGTTTCCCCTATAAATTTCTGCTTATTTATAAAGTAAGAAACATATAAGCTTGCTGTGGATGGGAGATTCTGTCTAGTTCTTTGATGTGCTAGTTGGGGATGTTCCAAGATGATGGAGAGTAAAAAGGGACTGGACCAGGTTTTCAAATATCTATTTTTGTGAGAAACAAGCATTAACTGTACTACAGATAGCAACCATATGCAAGTATGATTTATATCAAAATACATTTTTAATTACTTTATGTCTGTTTTCCTAGAATAACATTGTATGGGTTGGATTTTGTATATCATTGAAGCCATTCTTCTCATAGCTCTGTGGCAGGGACGTGCTGCCTGGGTAGGCAAGGTAGGTAGTGCCTACCCTGAATAAAATAGATCGATAGTAGCATTTTCCTTTTATAGCAAAATATGCACCTAATTCAATAAAATTACGAAGGTTACTTTGACTACTATGCATAAAATGCAAAATATCTTATTTTTTTGTAGATTAGGTAGGCATAATTCACTCCTGCCTTTTAATTTCAGTATTAAAACTACGCATAGTACTGCTGTAGTACACGTGCTGTGTACATTCCTACAACATCTTCTTTATGTGCTATAAAGGCAGAAGTAATTTTGCCTCCAACTCTGTTGCACGCCTGTGTTTTGCTTATTTTTTGTGTGTTTTACTACATAAACATCACCAACTGCCTACCCTGAGTAATTACTGACAGCACATGCTTGGCCTTTGGTCTTTCTACCACTAACCATGTTTTTTTCATGTTCTCTTTAAACTTGTTTTTTTACCACAGAAATTAAAGGGTCACTCAAGTTCAATAATGTGTCTTAAATTTGACCGCTGGCATATTGTAAGTGGTGATAAAGATGGTTATGCCATGGCCTGGAGTTCCCAAGGTGATCATAGCCGCTGTCTGAATGTTTTCAAACATCCAAAGTAAGATGCAATTTCATTGGTAAATTTCATTTGTGGCTGAGGTATTGTAAAAGAAAGAAAAATTATACATACATATATACATGCAAAAATTCACATACATACCCTGTTGTTGAAGCTGAAATTCCAATGGAGGAGCCTTGGATCTAGGTTAGAAAGAGGTTCTTTCTCTATTGGCAAGAAATCTTGAAATAAACTGAATAATGACATACATACATACATACATACATACATACATACATACATACAAACATACATACATACATACACATACATACATACATACATACATACATACATACATACATACATACATACATACATATGCAAGGATTTTCTGAAGTTCCAATTGTGAATTTGTCTGTGTTAACAACATCCCAAAGATGGAGCCTTGTATCTTTGTTGGAAACCAGCTTCCTCCTCAGTGGAAGATTTATGATGATTAAAAAACAGAAGAGACATACATACATATATACATACAAACATATGTATGTACAGACATACATATTGGCACGCTGTTGGTTATGATGGAAGGGTTCCAGTTGATCCAATCAACAGAACAGCCTCCTCATGAAATTAATGTGCAAGTGGTTGAGCACTCCATGGACACGTGTACCTTTAACATTAGTTCGCAGGGAGATTCAGTGTGACACAGAATGTGACAAAGTTGGCCCTTAGAAATGTTGATAGAACTTATATTTGACAATTGAGTTGATTGGAGCAACATGAAATAAAGTGTCAATGTACCTCTCAGAATTGAACTCAAAAACTTATGATCATGAGCTGAATGCCCTAAACACTAAGCCATGCACCTTCACATACATACATACACACATGAATGCATACATACATACATACATACCTGTATGCATATATACATACACATATACAAACATACATACATACAAATATACATGGAAATGTGCTGTGCGTGAGAAGACCCGGCAAGCCAAGTGAGATCGTTGCTAGGGCCCCTGGACTGGCTCTTGTGCGGGTGGCACATAAGATGTACCATCTTGAGCGTGACCGTTGCCAGTACCGCCTGACTGGCCTTGTAGGGTTTTCGAGCGAGATCGTTGCCAGTGCCCCTGGACTGGCTCTTGTGCGGGTGGCACATAAAAGACACCATTTCGAGCGTGGCCGTTTTCGTGCGGGTGACACGTAAAAGCACCCACTACACTCTCTGAGTGGTTGGCGTTAGGAAGGGCATCCAGCTGTAGAAACTCTGCCAAATTAGATTGGAGCCTGGTGTTGCCATCCGGTTTCACCAGTCCTCAGTCAAATCATCCAACCCATGCTAGCATGGAAAGCGGACGTTAAACGATGATGATGATGATGATGATGATACATACATATATACAATATACATACATGCATACACACATACAACATACATACATACATACATACACACATACAATATACATACAATATACATACCTGCATGCATTCATACATTCATACCTGCATGCATACATACAATATACATACATACATACATACATACATACATACATACATACATACATACATACATACATGCATACATACATACATGCATACATATATACATACATGCATACATACATACCTGCATGCATACATACATACATGCATACATACATACATACATACATACATACATACATGCATACGTACATACATACATACATGCATACGTACATACATACATACATATGTACATACAGCATGGCTGTGTGGTTAAGAAGTTTACTTTGTTGCCCTTGTTGCTTTGGCTTCAATTCCACAGTAAAATTTGATAAACAAAAACTGTACAGAAGCATATCATCATCATCATCATCATCATCATCGTTTAACGTCCGCTTTCCATGCTAGCATGGGTTGGACGATTTGACTGAGGACTGGTGAAACCGGATGGCAACACCAGGCTCCAGTCTGATTTGGCAGAGTTTCTACAGCTGGATGCCCTTCCTAACGCCAACCACTCAGAGAGTGTAGTGGGTGCTTTTACGTGTCACCCGCACGAAAACGGCCACGCTCGAAATGTATATATGTGTGTCTATGTAGGTATATATGTATGTCTGTGTGCATGTGTGTATATGAATGTGTTTACATTTCTTTGAGTGAGTGTGTGCACATGTAGGTGTGTGTGTTGATGTGTTTTTTGTAATGATAAATAATTATTTATTGTAAGAAAATGTCATTTACTGAACTCAATTTTCTAAAATCTAATAATCATTGCTTTATATTTATTTTAGGGAAGTGTGGTGTATTGAACTTGCATTTCTGAGAGTTGTTACTGGATCTGATGATGGTAGGATCCGAATATGGAATTTGATAACTGGCCAATGTTGCCGAATTATGAGAGGTAACAGCCAGAGTGATCCAATCTTGCATCTACTCCCTGTTGTAAATAGGTGAGAAGATTAATGCCAGTTTTCTATAAATTGTTCAAACTTATTGAAAGTGAAAGAATTTCCATACAGTTGTGTAACCTGGTCATTATCATCACTATTATTATTATCATTATTATTATTATCATTATTATTATTATTATTATTATTTTTATTATTATTATTATATCTATCATCCTCACCACCACCTTGTTTCTTTAAACCTTTGTATTTTATGTATATGTCCCTTCTTTTGGAGTGTTTTCCATGTATACTCTTTTTTACTCTTACTTATTTCAGTCATTTTGACTTTGGCCATGCTGGAGCACCGCTTTTAGTCGAGCAAATCGACCCCAGGACTTATTCTTTGGAAGCCTAGTACTCATTCTATCGGTCTCTTTGGCTGAACCGCTAAGTTACGGGGACGTAAACACACCAGCATCAGTTGTCAAGCGATGTTGGGGGTACAAACATACACACACACACATACACACACACACACGTATATATATATATATATATATATATATATATATATATATGTATATACATATATACGAAGGGCTTCTTTCAGTTTCCGTCTACCAAATTCACTTACAAGGCTTTGGTTGGCCCGAGGCTATACTAGAAGACATTTGCCCAAGGTGCCATGCAGTGGGAATGAACCCGAAACCATGTGGTTGGTAAGCAAGCTACTTACCACTCCTGGCACTGCAGCATCGATTATCAGGCACTCTTGTTTGTCCTTTTTTTTATCATTTCATTATATGTAAACCCCAACACTTTGTGTCTGTCTTTTTATTGTCCTTCTCATCCTTCACCTTTGTGGTAAATATATGAAATCATCATCATTATTATTATTATAGACATCACACAGTATACAATATTGTGAGGTTGTTGATGGAAGATATTGTGTCTACTGGAGGTTTGTACTGTTTGTCAAGTCCAAACAAGGACCTCAGACAGACAGTAATTTATGCAATATGCATGCAGTTCCAAGTAATGCTGACTTTTGCAATACTCCTAGATTGTAGTGTATTTCTAAAGTTTTCAGCTGTTTTTTTCAGATTGCATGGTATTGAACTCAATACTCCGATGACAATAGGTATAACCATTATGTTTGACTCTAGTACCTGCCACATCTTAGCGATCTCAGTTCTCAGGTCTCCATATTTATCAACTTTTTCTCTTTCTTTCATGGTGATATGTTGAACTCCTGGCACTGCAACATCGTTTATCAGGCACTCTTGTTTGTCCTACCTAAAGGTTACTATATCCAGCTTTTGGTGCGCTAATACCTAGTCTGTCTGGAAGTCAAAGTCCCAGGGGATTCTTGCCTTTCCCTTTTTGTCCATTACCTTTTCCAGTGTATGTTGGTACCAAGTACCCATAACATTATATCCATACTTATGGCATAGTAGCCAGTGGAGGTTTTGGGCTACCTTGTCACGTCTATGCTTGTACTCTTTCTGCTCAAGACTTTCACAAGCACTAACAAGGTGAGTCATGCTTTTGACCCTCTTCCCACACATTCTGCAAAGGTCCGTTGCACTTGTGTAGTATATATTCTTTTTCACTGAGTTGGTATTCAGTGGTCCTGGGCAGCGATGATTAGGCTTTCAGTATTCTTTTTTAGGTCACCCTTGTTAAGCCACCTCCATGATGCTTCTTGGTCTTTTAATTTGTTGGTTTCATGGTGGAACTGACCATATAATTCCATGCAGAGTAAGGTTTCTTCTCTCTTGTTTGGTGTCCTTGATCGGAATTCACGAGCACTCTCAAGTCATTTTTTGTTAAATCCTTCTGCATTAGCAGCATACTGTAGCTGGTCTTCTTTGCTGTTTACCAAATATTCTGTCATGTTTCTTCTTTCACTGTTGATGCACTCTTGTACACTAATCAGCCCATGTCTATCTTTACCCCTCTTCATGTAGAGCCTGTGTACATTCACCTCAGGGTGGAGGGCACCATACATTGTCAATGTCTTTCGGGTAGTGCGATTGAGCTGATTAATCTCCGCTTGTGTCCATTTCAGGATGGGTGCACTATAGTGGACTACAGCAACCACTCATATGTTGATGGCATTCACAAAGTTCTTTTAGTTGAGTTTTGATTTCAAGAGAAGTTTAAGGTGCTTGAAACATGCAGTGATGAACTTGTCTTTCATTTCTTTATGCAAGATATTGTCCAGCTCCAGGATCCCAAGGTACTTGTACCCATCATCATCCAGGTCTTTCATTCTCTCTTCAATTGGCAATTCTATGCCCCTACAATTTACTCTTTTTCCCAGTTCAGAGTAAGCACCGCACACTTTGAGATACCAAATTCCATCCCTATATCCTTGCTGCACATTTGCACAGTCTCAATTAGCCTCTCCATTCCATTATTATTATTATTATTATTATTATTATTATTATTATCATTATTATTATTATTATTAAAGTAGCAGGCTGGCAGAATTGTTAGCACACCAGACAAAATGCTTAGCAGCCATTTCATTGGTTTTTATATTCCATGTTCAAATTCTGCTGAGGTCGACTTTGCCTTTCATTCTTTTGAGTTTGATAAAATGAGTACCAGCCAAGCACTGGGCTTGATGTAATCAACTTACCTGCACCTCCAAAACTGCTGGCCTTGTACCAAAATTTGAAATCATTATTATTGTTATTATAACTAAAGCAATGAGCTGGTAGAATTGTTAGCATGCTGGGCAATATTTCGTCTGTTGCTACATTGTGAGTTCAAATTTTGCCAAGGTTGACTTTGCCTTTCATCCTTTCGGTGGTGGGGGCATGAAATAAGTATGCACTGGGGTCGATGTAATCGACTAGCCCCCTTCCCCCAAAATTTTCAAGGCCTTGTGCCTAGAGTAGAAATAATTCTGAGTTCAAATTCCATTGAGGTCGACTTTGCCTTTCATTCTTTCAGGGTTGATAAATTAAGTACCTGGGGTTGATGTAATTGACCAGTCACCTCCCCCAAAATTTCAGGTCTAGTGGCTATAGTAGAAAGGATTATTGTTATTATAACTATTATGTATATGCTATGTCAGTAAGCAAGGATGTTTTTTTGAGGTTTGGTGGCAACAAATCTCCTCAAATCTCAAGACTCTTTCTTATGATGCCTTCAGAATACAGAATTACACTTTTCTGCATGTTTGACATGTATTTCTCAGTTCCAATATCTTTCAGCCTTTTAAATAGCAGTTTGAGTGTTGTGTCAAGTGTACCAATTACCATATGAATAATTGTCATCTTAGCCTTCCATAATTTCTTCAACTCTCTGGCTTGGTCCTGATATTGCTCAATTTTTTTTTTATATCCATTCCATTATCATATGGTATTGCAAATATATGACCTTACACTGTTTGTTTCTTTCGTCCTCTATAATCATATCGGGTCTTCTTGCTTCAATATGGTCAATCTTTATAGGGAAATCATATATAGTCTTGTAACTTTTATTCACAACCTCTGCTTCTTGTTCATACCACTTTTCTGTTACTCTGAATCTACACATTTGACTAACATCCTAATGCACTTTTCACTTATACAGTCATGCCTGCACTTACATTTTTTCCGTGCTAGCTTACTAAATTCAATCAAGGTATGGTTAATACGTTCATCTCCTCACCCACAGATTCTGCTTTTGCTCAACTGAATTTTATCAAACCTTGCCTTTATTAAATTCATTCTGATGGCTTGTTCCTGAGTGGCTATAATAAGTGCTTCAGTTTCTTATTTCAGGTTTCTACTCATCAGCCACAACCAGCGTTCTTTACTTACAACATTGTTGGCTTGTTGCATGAATTGGTCACATAATTTGCTTCTTGTGGAAGGTATGTATGCATTCCACTGGTGAGGTGGTCTGCTGCGAGCACTCCCTGTATAGAAGGCTGTGCTGAGATTGCACCATCTACAGAGATTCCAGGATAGTGAGCAGGTGTAGTCACCATTTATCAAGCATATTTTCTCCACAGTTCATCTCTTTCGTGGAGATCCAGTACTAAGTCAAGTAAAAACCAAGACTAGATGGTTTTTGTCATGACTGGAATTTTGTCAGTTGCTCACAACCCCTGACTAATTAGGTAATGCTATATTAGCATTCTATGGAGAGCTATTTATGGGAAAGAGTGAAGACATTCTTGGTGAATCAGCTGGCTGGTCTGTTCTGGGTGACTTTCAGGTTGGGTACTATGAGGTACAATGGGTAACTTCCAAAAATCCTCTTAAGAAATATTGAATAGACACTGTCATATATTGCTTTGATTTTTCTTTATTATTTTCAGACTTACAGTAAATACCCACACTAAAATATTGACATTGATATTTGAAGAAATAGAATGGAACTATGACCTAGAGAATGACAGTTTACCCCCACTGGCTAAGTACACTGGCTCAAGTCACCACTCTAGAAATGAGAAGTGGCAATATTTAAATTGGTCAGAGAACAGAACAGGCAGAGATAGCATTTCAAATAGTGATCGTTCAAAATCCTTCTCTTTGTTTGGACAAAGAGGCAACTCTCAAATACAAAGAATGAGCATATCAGAAGGTAGTAAGAGTTTTCAACTCAACCATAAAGTTAAAAGTTTCAGAACAAACCATTTGACAATATCTAAATACAATTTGAAGAATCGACTGAGCCACTCAGCTCAAAGTGGTTATAGATCAAAAGACAAACTGACTCACTCTTCGCAAAACAGTCAAAGGACTTCAAGCAAGTGGAAGAAGAAAGATGCCACCTGGCAACAGAAATCTAAAAGTGAGAATGAGATGAAAATAAATTTTGTCAAAAAGTCTACAGTAATTTCAAATAATGTTTCCCAAATTGCTCAAAATGGTGAAAATCTAAAATCTGATGAAGAAACTGATCAGGAGTTAACTCTGGTGCGTAGACTATCATGGTCTTTTGATCCCCCTAAGGTTGTTGAGTCCAAAGAAGTTAGTTTGCTTGAAACTAAAAGCTTGCTGAGGTCCCAAATTCGTACTAAAACTAAAGTGAAAATTCCAGAGTTTATCCATTTAACAAGACAAGCTTACCAACAACATCAGCAGCAGAGTAAACTTACAAATGTGACACCTTCAAAAACACACCGGTCTCTCTCTTCTCCAGGGAAAATTGACCCAAGGACAAGAATTTCTCTTAATCAAGTGTTCCTATCTCAATTGAAGGACTCTGGTTCTTCCAATGAAAATAAAGAAAACAATGATGATGATCCAAAAGGTAAGACAGAAGCTAGAATTATGACAAAGACAACAGTGCTGACCAAGTTTGTCACAAAATACACCAAAACCAAGGCAAAATTTGAAATGCAATCACCAAAAATAAAGTCTACCATTCCAAGAGGTTGGACCACAAGTCCTGCACCAACTTGGTTTCTACTGGAACAAGATTCAAAATCTTGTGTTATCAGACCAATTACAGCTTTTACTAAACATACCAAATCAGATTCAGATTTGGTTATAAAAAGAGGATTTTATTCTTCAGATTCTCTCATGCAGCCAGTTCAAAGATTAATTCCAACTAAACAACAGATGGATAAAATTGCTGAACTTCAGGCAAACTACCGTTTAAGGTGTGAAAGTCGACGGCAGGATAACATGATACAGGGCAGGGTGAGGTTGTGTGATGATCCACTTAGAGATTATGCTGAATTTCATCTGAAAACATATCAGGAAGAAAACCAAGAAATTGAAGAGATGGAGAGAATGAAAAAATGTCTTGAAATGGAACAAAAACAAAAGCAAGAGCAGAAGCAAATAGCACACTGGTTGGCATTTTCTAAGGGTTTACGTACATCAAGTTGATATCAAATCTGCAATAAGAATGTAACAGAGACAACCAAACTGTTCCAATCAAATTGTAAATAATTAATTTATTCCTTTAGACATAATTCTCCAATTTCTTTAGGGAAGTAGGGTGTATTTGACTGAACCCTAGTATATCACTGGTATTATTTTAAGCTCCTTAGAAAATTGAAAGACAAGGTGTTATTTGAACTTGTAATGTAGAGAGATGGAACTAAATGCTGTAATGAGTCTAGTCTGACAAACTACCATTTGAGCTGACAATATTCTCTAAATTGTTGAGAATGGCTACCAGACTAACTGAAAATTCTTTCACTGTTTTTGTACATATTGATTAAATTTAGAATAGAAGATTTATCCTTTTAACTACAGTGTCATTGATATTTTTTTAAAAATAGACCTCAGTGGCTCATTGAAGTGGGACTTAATGTTTATACCTGAAATCTCAATGTTCCTACTTCATGGCACACTAGAGATAATCCTTTCTCCTGTAGGCACAAGGCCTGAAATGTTTTTTTGGGGAGCTAGTAGATTACATTGACTTCAGTACTCAGTTGGTACTTTTTTCATTTCCCCTGAATGGGATGAAAGGCAAAAGTTGACTTTGGTGGAATTTGAACATAAAGCCAGAAGAAATGCCACTAAGAATTTTGTCTAGAATTTTCTTTTCATGACCTGACTTTTTTGTCTGATGTCACTTTGTCAAACATCACTTTGTCCATGTTTTTTGGTCAGATGTCTTTTTGTCCGATGATTTTTATGTCCAATTTTAAATAAACTGCTTAAAAAACAAGGTGAACATCAAAATCAAATAAACATTGGGAATTTTATTGATAAGATTTTGTCATTGGACAAAAAGACAGACCAAAAGACATGGTCGAAAAGACTTTTGATGAAGCGATGCTGCATGAAAAGACATAGCACCTTTTCTTTTATTCTTTTACTTCTTGCAGTCATTTGACTGTGGCCATGCTGGAGTACAGCCTTGAAGGTTTTTGTTTGTTTTTATTTGAACAAATTGACCCCAGGACTTATATCTTAAGCCTAGTACTTATTCTATTAGTCTCACAAAGACTCACATAGATATATACATATATATGACAGGCTTCTTTTAGTTTCCATCCACCAAATCCACTCACAAGGTTATAGTAGAAGACACTTACCCAAGGTTCCACACAGTGGGACTATCAATGGGACTACCAACTCACCAATTCTAGAGATTAAATTATAAACTACCGGTGGACTTCACATGGAAAGTTAAACAAAAACTGCCTTTTTAAGTTAAAAATCAGTAAAAAAAGAATATACAAAACTATTGGTTACCTCATTTTATTAATCACGTTTTCAT
>NC_068987.1:74349521-74350328 GCF_001194135.2 Octopus bimaculoides
GAATCATTTCCAGTCAATAACAGCAGAAAAGAACCCAAGGATGGACATCCTGAGAAGGGAAGGCAAAGTGTAATGGTTAGTGAATGACCTAAGAGATTGGCGACAACAGGAGTGATGAGAAGTGAAAAGGATGGGTCAAGAATGCCCAAGGGGAGATGACATTGGTCCAACCATCTCTGAGAAGAGTCTATTATAGTAGTGGTAGAAAAGCAGAGAAAGGAAGCATCACACTTGTGGGACAGAGACAGGAGCATGTGTATAAATGACTTTATGCCAACACTGCTACTACATACACAAACCTTAACAATGGAGTGATTGTGCCAACTGACATTCCCCAACACACTATAGCCATTAGCACATCAACATACAGTATTGTCTATGTTTCTACATTGAGTCCTCTTAATTAACAAGTCGCCTGTCATCTTATTTACTTACACTTCTCTTACTCTCTGATTAATCCTCCAATCCTATACTAAACACTCCACCAAATCCTTCCCAAAGCTTAATTTCTCTGCCCCTCTTCCTACCCCAAACACATTTTCCCAACAGACATTCAACCTGCCTAAATTCAAGCTGAATGTCAACAAAATTGATGCCACCAGTCTTGAAAGATTTTGTGAAATTCATGGGCACTGTCCCTCGTCCAATTATTAGATGGTTGTAATAATTTCTTTTATTTAAGATCAAAGAAAGTTTATAAAGTTCATTAACTCTATTATGGTATACATTATATTACAAATAATAATTTTATCAACATTAGAAATTGTCAAATTTAGCAAAATCTTCATTCTAGAAAAGTCATCAGTC
>NC_068987.1:74351039-74352002 GCF_001194135.2 Octopus bimaculoides
GTGTGTGTGTGTGTGTGTGTGTGTGTGCATGTATATGTTTCTGTATTTGTTGATATCAATATGTGAGCAAAAGTGTATACATACATTCATACATACATGTACAATGGGGTGCTGGAAAAGTTCCTGCCTTTAAAGGTTATTGTGAAAGGCCTGGTTGGAGGCCCAACCTTCCAAGTTCTTTTACAGGGCTTAGAAAAACTGAATGCCTGCTGCAATACGGGTGTGAATCTGAGAGAGAAATATGTTAAACAAAATCCTGTATTTTGTTTTACCCAAAGCCAGGAACTTTTCAGCACCGCCTTGTATGAATGTCATTATAATGCATGTATCTACAACTGATAATGTAAAACAATGTAAAAAAAAAGTCAAAATCAACACTTTATTTTGATGATTTACAATGTACTCTCCATCTATTGCTATTTCGTCAGTATTAACTTTAAGTTTTGGCTTAACCTCAACAGACTGAAATGAAGGTTAAATAGAAGTCATTGCTCATACTTCAATACAGTTGGATGAATCAAGTGTGATAGGCATCCAAATATTATATATAAAACAAACAAATAAACACACAAAATAAAAAAAAAACAATCATATGCTTCAATTTAACATAAACAGACATTTGATGAAAACTAATCCATTTATGTTATAATGAATATATCACTATCATTGATTTTCTGACTTCTACACAGTCTGATTGTGTTTGTAATACTCTTATACTTGTTTCAGTCATTTAACTGTGGCCATGCTGGAGCACCGCCTTTAGTCGAGTAAATCGACCCCAGGACTTATTCTTTGAATGCCTAGTACTTATTCTATCGGTCTCTTTTTGCCAAACCGCTAAGTTACGGGGACGTAAACACACCACCATCGGTTGTCAAGCGATGTTGGGGGGACAAATACAGACACATACACAGACATACACATATATATACATATATACGACAGGCTTCTTTCAGTTTCCCT
>NC_068987.1:74352460-74353534 GCF_001194135.2 Octopus bimaculoides
GTATTTTACTCAAAGAGCAACATAAAATACCTGTTGTTTATTATTGTTAGATAATAAACGGATTACAACTGAACACTTAACCATGACATGGCAGTGTCTCTAACTTCAGGACAGATACTTCAGAGTAATAATAGTATATGAAATAAAAAATGGTGATTGAAGAATGAGGATAGGCTGAAATATGTAATATCGAAAGAAAAATGTAGAAAGTGACAAAACAGAAACAACAACAACAACAACAACACACACACACACACAGAGTTACATTACATGTGTTTGTATATTTAAAAACGTTGAGCATTTATAACGAACGAAGTTCCGTAGCTCTTGGCACTCGAATGAACGTACGTACGTTCAGGCCAAGAGCAATGAACGAAGTTCCGTAGTTCTTGGCACTCGAACGAACATACGTCCGTTCAGGCCAAGAGCAATGAACGAAGTTCCGTAGCTCTTGGCTCGAACGAATGTACGTACGTTCGGGGCAAGTGCAACGAAGTTCCGTAGCTCTAGGCTCGAACGAACGTACGTCCGTTCGGGCCAAGAGCAACGAACGAAGTTTTCTAGCTCTAGGATCGAAAGAACGTACGTAATTTCGGGCCAAGAGCAACGAACGAAATTCCGTAGCTCTAGGCTCGAACGAACGTACGTGCGTTCGGTCCAAGAGCAACGAACGAAGTTCCGTAGCACTTGGTTCGAACGAATGTACGTTCGTTCGGTCCAAGAGCCACGAACGAAGTTCCGTACCTCTAGGCTCGAACGAACGAACGTACGTACGTTCGGGCCAAGAGCAACGAACGACGTTCCGTAGCTCTAGACTCGAACGAAAGGACGTCCGTTCTGGCCAAGTGCAACGAACGAAGATCCGTTGTTCTAGGCTAAAACCATGTACGTGCGTTCGGGCAAAGAGCAACGAACGAAATTCTGTAGCTCTAGGCCCGAACGAACGAACGTACGTACCTTCGGGCCAAGAGCAACGAATGAAGTTCCGTAGCTCTAGGCTCGAACGGACGTAGGTGCGTTCGGCCACGAGCAACGAACGAAGTTTTCTAGCTCTAGGATCGAAAGAACGTACGT
>NC_068987.1:74353544-74354890 GCF_001194135.2 Octopus bimaculoides
CGTACGTACGTTCGGGCCAAGAGCAACGAACGACGTTCCGTAGCTCTAGACTCGAACGAAAGGACGTCCGTTCTGGCCAAGTGCAACGAACGAAGATCCGTTGTTCTAGGCTAAAACCATGTACGTGCGTTCGGGCAAAGAGCAACGAACGAAATTCTGTAGCTCTAGGCCCGAACGAACGAACGTACGTACCTTCGGGCCAAGAGCAACGAATGAAGTTCCGTAGCTCTAGGCTCGAACGGACGTAGGTGCGTTCGGCCACGAGCAACGAACGAAGTTTTCTAGCTCTAGGATCGAAAGAACGTACGTAATTTCGTGCTAAGAGCAACAAACGAATTTCCATAGCTCTAGGCTCGAACGTACGTACGTGCGTTCGGGCCAAGAGCAACGAACGAATTTCCGTAGCTCTTGGCTCGAACGAATGTACGAACTTTCGGGCCAAGAGCAACGAACGAAGTTCCGTAGCTCTAGGCTCGAAGTAACGTACGTACGTTCGAGCCAAGGGCAACGAACGAAGTTCCGTAGCTCTTGGCTCGAACGAACTTACGTACGTTCGGGCCAAGAGTAACGAATGAAGTACCGTACATCTAGGCTCGAAGGAACGTACGTCCGTTCGGGCCAAGAGCAACGAACCAAGTTCCGTAGCTCTAGGATCGAACGGACGTACGTGCGTTCTAGCCACGACCAACGAACGAAGTGCCGTAGCTCTAGGCTCGAACGAACGTACGTACGTTCGGGCCAACAGCAACGAACGAGGTTCCGTAGCTCTAGGCACGAAGGAACGTACGTACGTTCGGGCCAAGGGCAACGAACGAAGTTCCGTAGCTCTTGGCTAGAACGAACATACGTATGTTCGGGCCAAGAGCACCGACCGAAGTTCCGTAGCTCTAGGCTTGAACGAACGTACCTGCGTTCTGGCCAAGAGCAACGAACGAAGTTCCGTAGCTCTAGGATCGAAGGGACGTACGCGCGTTCGGGCCAAGAGCAACGAACGAAGTTCCGTAGCTCCAGACTCGAACGAATGTACGTAGCATTTTAGATCGAACGGATGGACGTACGTTCAAGCAAACGCTACGAACGGTCGTCCGTTAGCATTTTAGAAATAACAAACGAAATAACAATGAACAAACGAAATAACAAACGACTGCACGAACGAACGAACGAAATAACGAACGAACGAAAGAAATAACGAACGAACGAAAGAAATAACGAACGAACGAACAAAATAACGAACGAACGAACGAAATAACGAACGAACAAACGAAATAACAAACGAACGAACGAATTAACGAACGAACGAACGATCGAGCGAACGAAATAACGAACGAACGAAATAACGAACGAAC
>NC_068987.1:74354900-74364721 GCF_001194135.2 Octopus bimaculoides
GAACGAACGATCGAGCGAACGAAATAACGAACGAACGAACAAAATAACGGACGAACGAACGAAAGAGCGAACGAGAGAAAGAAAGATCGAACGAAAGAACGAAGGAACGAATTAACGAAAGAACGAAATAACGGACGAACGAACGAAATAACGGACGAACGAACGAAATAGCGGATGAACGAACGAAATAACAAACGAACCAAAGAATTGACGAACGAACGAACGAAATAACGAAAGAACAAACGAAATACCGAACGAACGAACGAATAAACGGACGAACGAACGAAATAACGAACGAACGAAATAATGAACGAATGAACATAATAACGGACGAACGAACGAAAGAGCGAATGAGAGAGAGAAAGAACGATCGAAATAACGAAAGAACGAGCGAACGAATGAACATTTGTTCTTTATTTTGTACGTTCGTTCGTTGTTTCGTTCGTTATTTCATTCGTTCATTATTTCATTCGTTCGTTCGTTGTTTCGTTCGTTATTTCCTTCGGTCGTAATTTCCTTCCTTCGTTATTTCGATCGTTCGTTCGTTCGTTATTTCGTTCGTTCGTTCTTTCTTTCTTTTGTTATTTCGTTCGTTCGTTCTTTTGTTCGTTCGTTCGTTCTTATGTTAGTTCGTTCGTTCTTATGTTCGTTCGTTCGTTCATTATTTCGTTCGTTCGTTCATTATTTCGTTCGTTCGTTATTTCGGTCGTTCGTCCGTTATTTCTTTCGTTTGTTATTTTGTTTGTTCGTTCGTTATTTCGTTCGTTCGTTCGTTATTTTGTTCGTTCGTTCGTTATTTTGTTCAGTTGTTCGTTATTTTTTGTTCGTTATTTCGTACGTTCGTTCGTTATTTCGTTTGTTATTTACTTCGTTCGTTGTTTCGTTCGTCCGTTATTTCTTTCGTTCTTTCTTTAATTATTTTATTCTATCATTATTTCATTCGTTCGTTCGTTATTTTTTTCGTTATTTCGTTCGTTCGTCCGTTATTTCGTTCGTTCTTTCGTTCGTTCGTTCGTTCTTTTGTTATTTCGTTTGTTCGTTCTCTCGTTCGTTATTTCGTTCGTTCGTTCATTATTTCATTCGTTCGTTCGTCCGTTATTTCGTTCGTTCTTTCGTTATTTCTTTCGTTCGTTCGTTCTCTCGTTCGTTATTTCGTTCGTTCGTTCATCAGTTCGTTCGTTCATCCGTTGGTTCGTCCATCCGTTCGTTCGTTAATTCGTTCGTTCGTTTGTTATTTTGTTTTTCGTTCTTTTGTTCATTCGTTCGTTATTTCGTTCGTTCTTTCGTTTGTTCGTCTGTTCATTATGTCGTTCGTTCGTTATTTCGTTCGCTATTTCCTTCGTTCGTCCGATATTTTGGTCGTTCGTTCCTTCGTTATTTCGTTCGTTCGTTCTTTCTTTCTCTCGTTCGCTCTTTCGTTCGTTCGTCCGTTATTTTGTTCATTCGTTCGTTATTTCGTTCGTTCATTCTTTCGTTCATTATTTCGTTCGTTCGTCCGTTTTTTCGTTCATTCGTTCCTTATTTCGTTCGTTCTTTCGTTCGTTCGTTCATTATTTCGTTCGTTCGTTATTTCGTTCGTTCCTCCGCTATTTCGTTCGTTCGTTCGTCCGTTATTTCGTTCCTTCGTTATTTCGTTCGTTAATTCGTTCGTTCGTTTGTTATTCCGTTTGTTCGTTCGTTATTTTGTTCGTTCGCTCGTTCGTTCTTTATTTCGTTCGTTCATTCTTTCGTTCGTTCGTTCATTCGTACGTTCTTTCATTCATTCTTTCGTTATTTCTTTCATTCGTTTGTTCTTTCGTTCGTTATTTCGTTCGATCGTTCGTTCGTTTAGTATTTCGTTCGTTCGTTCGTTCGTTTAGTATTTCGTTCGTTCGTTCGTTATTTCGTTCGTTCGTTTGTTCGTTATTTCGTTCGTTCGTTCATTCTTTCGTTCGTTGTTTCATTCGTTCATTATTTCATTCGTTCGTTCGTTATTTCGTTCGTTCTTTCGTTCATTCGTTCGTTATTTCGTTAGTTCGTTATTTCGTTCGTTCCTTCTTTCGTTATTTCGTTCGTTCGTTATTTCGTTCTTTCTGTCGTTCGTTCGTTCTGTCGTTCGTTCGTTCATTATTTCGTTCGTTCGTTATTTCGTTCGTTCTTCCGTTATTTCTTTCGTTCGTTTGTTATTTCGTTCGTTCGTTCGTTAATTCGTTTGTTCGTTAATTCGTTCGTTCGTTTGTTATTTCGTTTGTTCGTTCGTTCTTTCGTTATTTTGTTCTTTCGTTATTTCGTTCATTCTTTATTTCGTTCGTTTATTCGTTCGTTCTCTCGGTCGTTATTTCGTTTGTTCGTTCGTTCATTATTTCGTTCGTTCGTTCGTTATTTCGTTCGTTCGTCCTTTATTTCGTTCCTTCCTTCGTTATTTCGTTCGTTCGTTCGTTCGTTCGTTCTTTCGTTCATTCGTTCGTTATTTCGTTCGTTCTTTTGTTCGTTCGTTCGTTCATTATTTCGTTCGTTCGTTTGTTCGTTATTTCGTTCGTTCGTCCGTTCGTTCCTTCATTCGTTCGTTCGTCCGTTCGTTATTTCGTTCGTTCCTTCATTCGTTCGTTCGTTCGTTCGTTCGTTATTTCGTTCGTTCCTTATTTCGTTCGTTCGTTTGTTATTTCGTCCGTTCGAATCGTTCGTTATTTTGTTCGTTCCTTATTTCGTTCGATCGTTCGTTATTTCGTTCGTTTAGTCGTACGTTCTTTCATTCATTTTTTCGTTATTTCGTTCATTCGTTTGTTCTTTCATTCGTTATTTTGTTCGTTCGTTTTTTCGTTCGCTCGCCCGTCCGCGTGCTCGCTCGTTTGTTTATTTGTTAACAATAGTATGTATACAATAATATGTGTGTATGTGTGAGTGAGAAATACAGAGCATGGAATAAGCTTGTCTAGTAACAGACTATAAAAGTCCTGTACAACGATAGAGAAATACCAGTTCATAGAAGTGTTACATAGTAGGTTGAACGTCTGTACTCAAGAGGTTGTGGGCGAATAGCTGAGGTGAGGTATCACATTTTGTGTGTGATGTTGAGCGTCGACGCTGGGACCAGTTACTTGGTACAGAAGAACCTCGCAGGTTGGTTCTGGCTGTTATTTTTTAGGTGGAAACAATCCACGCAAACAATGTTGGGACGGAACAGCAGTTGCTGTTGGTGCGTGTACTCTAGTGGTAGTGTTGGCGACGGAACTGTAGTAGATTGGTGGTGTTGACATCGTCACTGGAAACTGACTGGTTGGTGTGTGGTCAAACGACCAGACCTGTGAGAGGTCTGAAGGCAAGACAAAGTGGTGTAGATGAAGCAAGATTATTTATAGATAAAAGACAAGGGCTCCAGAAACAGCACAAAAACTCTCTCTCATGTGACCTTATTAGAAGGCCACGGTTGGTCGATATGCACCCTGGCGCGAAACAGAACTGGTGACAAATGCCAAGCAAATAAGAGCCAATCAGGGTGATGGACACAACGGTCCAAGCGGCCGAAAGCTAGATGTTAGCCACTACGTTATCTTTTGTAAATAAACACCCAAGAGAGAGGTTTCATTACATGTTCTTAACATGCGCATACATCTATGCTTACACATCATCATCATCATCATCATCATCATCATCGTTTAACGTCCACTTTCCATGCTAGCATTGGTTGGACGATTTGACTGAGGACTGGTGAAACCAGATGGCTACACCAGACTCCAATTTGATTTGGCAGAGTTTCTACAGCTGGATGCCCTTCCTAACACACACACATACATATTGCTTTCATGTATTCTGTATACATGACGTACACACAGACACACATTATCGTTGTTATTATTAAAGCAGCGAGATGACAGAATTGTTAGCGCGCTGGGCAAAATGCTTAGTAGGATTTCATGTCTTTACATTCTGAGTTCAAAATACTTCGAGGTCGACTTTGCCTTTCATCCTTTTGGGGTCGATAAGTTAAGTACCAGTTGCGTACTGGGGTCGATGTAATCGACCGACTCCCTCCCCAAAATTTTGTTCCTTGAGTAGAAAAGTTATTGGTCAAGACCATCCTGTTAGGAAGTGTAGAGGAGAAGAAAGAAAGAGGCTATCAAAGATGTTTGTAGACTGATGACAAAAAGAAAAGGATTGTAAACAAGAGTTTGATTGTATACATGAAGCACAACACAGAAGAAACTGGAAAGTTTTGGCTAACTGACCCCTAGACACAGCGAGAGCACCTGGATTGTGACACAAACAACGTTTCTCATTCATCTAGTGATCATAATCATTTATTTTAATGGTTTGTAATGGAAGAAAGGGCTGTGCTTATAGTCTTTTTAGAGCTTGTGAGATTGACCTTGTTTGATGTTCCTCTTCAACAACTGCATGTTGATAATTGAAGTAACAAAGTATGCAGGAAGTTAATTCCAGGGAATAAATCTTCTGGGGAGAAAGGATTAGGAAAAAAACTGATAAGTTCAGAGCCTAGACACAATATATGTGACAAGAGGATGAAAGACAAGTGAGTTGATTGTGCTTGGATGGATCTAGATATGGTACAAGACTAAACATTTCTGAGTAGCTAAAACCACAGTAATATCTGTAGAATGAAATGACAGAATGTTTGTGAACCATAGATTGGAGTCATCATCATCATCACCATCATTTAACGTCTGTTTTCCATGCTGGCAAGCCAGGGGGTTGCACAAGACATTACAGTCTGTTCTGGCATGGTTTTTACAGCTGGATGCCTTTCCTAACACCAACCACCTTACAGAATGGACTGGATGCTTTTTACATGGCACCAGCACTGGTGAGGTCTGTTTTGACATGGTTTTTATAGCTGGATGCCCTTCCTAATGCCAACCACTTTACAGAATGACCTGGGTTCTGAGTGTGTTATGGAAATCAGTTAAGCAGCCTATTTTGGCAGATACAGTTTGGGATTTATGTATATGGATGTCATATTATTTCATAGAGAGAAAGTCATAAGTTTAAATTTCACTAGGTATCATTCTGCTTGCTTCATGCTTTCTAGTTGATAATATGCTACACTCATATTTCTTTAGTTGGCTGAATGGTTAGTAGTAGCAAGAGTTTTTTTAGTTGTTGTTAGCACTCCATCGCTTATGACGTCGAGGGTTCCAGTTGATCCGATCAACGGAACAGCCTGCTCGTGAAATTAACGTGCAAGTGGCTGAGCACTCCACAGACATATGTACCCTTAACGTAGTTCTCGGGGATATTCAGCATGACACAGTGTGACAAGGCTGACCCTTTGAATTACAGGCACAACAGAAACAGGAAGTAAGAGTGAGAGAAAGTTGTGGTGAAAGAGTACAGTAGGGTTCGCCACCATCCCCTGCCAGAGCCTCGTGGAGCTTTAGGTGTTTTCGCTCAATAAACACTCACAACGCCCGGTCTGGGAATCGAAACCACGATCCTATGACCGCGAGTCCGCTGCCCTAACCACTGGGCCATTACGCCTCCACAGTAGCAAGAGTATCCAGTTGTAAAACTAATTGCTCCCACAGTAATTATATACTTAAATTTGTATCCCCCAAAATGTATTTCTTCCCCTAAGCTTCAATGCAAAATTGAATGTTGAACAGTAGCAAAAATAAGTTGAGTTGGTTGCTGTTAATGTATCAAATAGAATGCCAAGTACGTTGTGTCATTCATTCTGGCCCTCTGTACTCATAGTTCAAATCCTAGTGAGATCATCGTTGCTTTTAATCTTGGTGCAAGACAGTGGGGGAGGGGGGGTAATGAAATACTAGTCCAGGGTGGTACATTGGTAGAATTGTTTGAGCACTGAAAGAGATTTGTTGCAATATCTGTTCTGATTCTTTGTTCTGAGTTCAAATTACAGCAAGGAGGCAAGTGATCAGAGCTAACCACCTAAACATAACATCACTTTGTTAACCCTATAACCAAAATAGATATGCTGGTAACAGTATGCAGAGGCTTCATTTAACAATGGGGAAATAGAAATATAATATCTAGCAGCTTTTTGTAGGATTTTGATACAAAAATGATTGTCCAGTCAATAAAGTATTCTACTGAATAAGGTGCTGTTTATATCCCCTATTAGCACTACATTGAAATCCTAACTGAATAACTAAGTACCTGAAGATATGTACAGTAATTGCTGTAAGCACTGTCTAAGACACAAGTATCTTATAAGCTATTAATAGGGAGTTCAACTCCTATAAATTTTTTATTTGTTAATCTGAAAAAGTTTTTATTCAAAATATGAACAGGACGCCACGGTCTGTGACTCTTTTACTCTCTTCCACGTCCTGGATGCTAAGCTAAATGGTAGGATCACTGCTTCCATAGCAAAATGGAACAAAACCCTGAAGTATTGGGACCTGGCAGTGAATTAGCTCTTCCAGCCTGTAACATCTGAGACATTTTTAGGGACTGGGCTACTAACCGCAAAATTCTTGTCGTCGTTGGCAACTCACCTCACCAAGGTGTCAGGTAATGCCCGTGAGGGTGCTTGGCTCTTGTAAATATTATTCAAAGATAAAATAGCTCTAGTTGTTTGATTTGGCTTCAAAATGCTGTAAAAACAACGAAGTCTTCAGCAATATCCCTATACTTTGATAAATAATAGGATTCCTCAACCGAACAACTATACTAAGTGTCAACTAACCAAAGTGGATTCATATCAAATCCACTTTGACATGATAGGGAGAGAATTAGTTCAAATACAGTCACAATATGAACAATTCCATATAACTGAGGCCAATAGAAAGAGTTGTGAAAGTATGTAACTAAGTGGTTAGGACATTAGAGTCATGATCAATAGTTCATGGGATCAATTTACAGACCATGTGAAGAATTGTGCTCTTCAGTAAGACATTTCATTTCACATTGCTCCAGTCCATCACACTTGAAAATAAGTTCAAGCAACAGCTAGGAGGTAACTCTGTAAAAGACAGTTGTGCTATTCTGGTGTGAGTCATAGTCTTATCACTTAATACCTCAGAAATCCAGATGACTCAGAGCCTCATGATAATCTAAGCTGAAGGTATACTTTCTTCTTTATAGCAGGACTTAAACAAAGCACTGAAATATAATGTAATGCTCATATAACAATGAACTGTACCTTCTCATGTGTATGTACACTAAAACATTCAGACAGCAATGAGTTATACAAATTCACACTATTTACCTACAACTGCCTGTACTTTCCTATTATAATTCCATTAACATCTAGGTTTAATAGTATCATCAGTGCCATTATGATTTTCATATCTATTTTTCTATGCTTGCAGAGGTCAGATGTGTTGAGGAAGATTTTCAACAGCTGCATGCCCATCCTGTTGCCAACCCTCATCTAGCAAGTTAATATATATTTCCTCATGGCCAGATATGATTTCCTGAAAGACTGGAAACGAGAGAAACTGCTTGTATAATGGTGATACACGTTTATATCAATTGTGTGCTGTCAATACAAAGAGCGACACTCATACACAGGTGCACACACAGAGTTTCTGTCTACCAAATTCACTCACAAGGTTTTGGTCAGTCCAGAGCCACAGTAGAACCAAAGCCTTGTGAGTGGAGAATATTAAACCACTAAGAGTGACTTTATTGACTTCAGAAGGGTGAAAGATAAAACTGATTATAGTGAGATCTGAACTCAGAACAAACTATCATAACATTTTGCCCAACACTACCATTTCTTCCAAACCACCATTTTAGTTTTGAAGATGTTAAATATCTTGGCCTAACCTTCAGCACTGTACTGGTGATAGTTTTTCAACTATTGAACTTCCTTATAGTACACCACTCACTACTAACTCAGCTAGCTTATATACAGCTAACTCTATCATGGTTTAGTGTATACAGTAATCCCTTGACTGTCACGAGTGTTACATTACAAGACTCCCAATGATAGGTGAAAACCTGTGAAGTAGAAACAGTGCTGTGCTATATATTTTTACTTCTGTCTTAGCGAAGGCAGAAGTATTATTTTCAGTCATGTCTGTTTGTTTGTCTATGGACAAGATGTCTCAAGAACTGCTGGTTGGATTTGAATGAAACTTTCAGGAATGTTTGGCTTTGTGACTGGCATGAATTGATTAGATTTTGGGATCAATCCAGTACTGGACATGGATTCTGGATTATTTTTCCTGTTCTTTTACTTAATTTTTGAGAATTGTCGGGTTCATTTTTAGTATTCTTGTTTGTGAGAGCAGTCGAGTTTATTTCAGATACTCTCATTTTAAAAACTATCTCTGGCTAATTGTTGAAAGGACGTTGGTGTTACCTTGGCAGAGGTTTGTGCTCTCTGAGTGCTCTGGTTTTTTATTGTTTTTATAATTTGCATATATTTATTTTTATTAGAAATGCAAAACAACACCATGGAGGAATTGACAGAAGCTTAAATAATAAACCGCGGGAAGTGAACTGTGATATGGCGAGGGATTACAGTAATCTACGACTCATGAGGCTACTTATGCATAGCAAATAAGTGACTGAGATCACAATATTCTCTCTGAATAGGATACAGATTCATGACAGGGTTACTTATTTACAGCCAGTAGGACTGGAACAACATGAAACAAAGTGTTTTGTTTGACTACTGAGCTGTCAAACAGTAAACTACACACTATTAAACTCATCTACCTACATACATCATGCCTTAGTGTCTATCATGTCTTAGTGTCTGATCTAGGACAAGGCTGGTTACCCAAATTCCTTGGTGTGTAAGTGGCCGAGATCAAAACATTCCCCCTGAACAGGATGCCAGTTCATCCCAGAATTATCATTTACAGTTGACTGGACTGGAACAATGAGAAAAAGTATTTCACTCAAAAACACAATACCCCACCCAGTTCAAGAATTGAAACCACAATTTACTGTTTATGAGTCTAACACTCTAACCACTACGCCACGTGCCTTCACAATATATAAACATATTCACAAATTCAATTGATGCCAATGAATGCATTAGCAAAGAGAAAGTGATAAATCTAGTTTTTGGTTTGTTATTGTTTTATTTCTCCATTTTTATAAAGAACTTTATAATAATTTCCTTCCATTGTTAAGTCACACATCATTAATATGTATTTTGATTATCCAATCATTTTCCAGTGTTATTATTTTTCTAGAATTTAAATATTCACAGAAAAAGAGAAACCATTGCTTTTCATTTAAATTTATTGGTTATTAAGGAAAAGGAAACAAAATATTTATGCATAGAAATTCATTATGCTAATTACAAGATGACATGTTTCATATTAAAACAAATCGGTCAATGTATTTTATCTAAATTCAAAATATAATTAAATATATGTGCTTAAAAGTGTGTGTGTGTGATGCATGGGAGTAAAGAGGGAGACAAGTGTGTGTTTATAAATTAGAGTTACAAATTCAGCTGGTTCCAAATAAAGTAATTGATATATTTATCTTGTTACATGTCACTAAACGTGTTTTGACATTAATGTCATTAGATTTTTAACAAAGTCAAAATATGCAGAATTCTTCTCCTCACTATACTTGCTACAAAGATCATATTACAAACAGTGTATGTGTGTGTAGTGCAGTGTAATTTGTATGAGAAACTAAAATAAACACAATTTATTGTGAACATTAGAAATAGCCTATTCCCTACTTTAGTACTAACTGTTGTAGTTACAGTTTCTTATTTATTTTTTCCATTTCATAAATTAAACATGACAGTTCAGCTGAAAACATAAAAAAAGGACCATTATAAAATTAACAAATAATAAAAAAATATATAAAAATAGAATTAAAAAATGTACAATTACAGTCACCTTGAAGAAACCATATGCAAGTTTGTAATCAAACCACAC
>NC_068987.1:74365179-74365585 GCF_001194135.2 Octopus bimaculoides
TATATATATACATACTCATCCCAGTGTCACATTAAAAGCACCCAGCACACATACACTGTAAAGTGGTTGGCATTAGGAAGGGCATTCAGCCATAGAAACCAAGCCAAATCAGACTGGAACCCGGTGCAGCTCTCCATCAAATTAACCAACCATGCCAGCATGGAAAATGGATGTTAAGGATGATGATGAGGATGATATATGACAGGCTTCTTTCAGTTTCCATCAACTAGACCTACTTACAAGGCTTTGGTTGGCCTGAGACTATCGTAGAAAACACTTGCCCGAGGTTCTTTGCAGTGGGACTGAACCCAGAACCATGTGGTTGAGAAGCAAATTTCTTACCACACAGGCATGCCTGTGCTTTTCTTTTTTTTTTTTTGTTATATCACTCCTCCACAGCATGGAG
>NC_068987.1:74366375-74375403 GCF_001194135.2 Octopus bimaculoides
TATATATATATATATATATATATATATATACATACATACATACATACATACATATTCATCCCAGTGCCACATTATTATAGCTTTCGGCTGACCAATGCCTTGTGTGTAAATTTGGTAGATGGAAACTGTAAGGAAGCTTGTTGCTTTTTTTTTTTTTTACTCATTTCAGTCATTGGACAGATGCCATAATGGGACACTGCCTTGAAGGTTTAGATGAATAAATCAAGCCCAAGGCTATCTTTTTGAAAGTCTGATGATTATTCTATCACCCTACTTTTGCCAAACTGCCAAGTTATGGGGATGTAAATGAACCAATACTGGTTGTCAAATGGTTGTGGGGGACAAATACACACACATGTATGGTATCTTTCAATTTTTGTCTCCCAAATCCACTCACAATGCTTTGGTCAGCCTCAGGCTACAGAAGAAGACACATATCCAAAGAGGTGCACAGTGAGACTGAACCCAAAACGATATAGTTGAGAAGCAAACTTCTTACCACATACCCATGCCTGTAGCAGGAATATTGGTAGAACCAAATACCAACTCACTGCCTAGGAACTAGACCTGAATGACTGAGTTCAGATGTACAAAGAACTAAACAATAAACAGGATTTTGTCAAGGATTGGTGACATGAGTAAATTTCTGATAAACACATTGAGAACTATTTTGTTTTTTTATCAGTAGCTAGTTGACCAGCAAAACAAGACAATAGATTTGTTGAAATTTTATTAACAATTACATCTTTGGAGCCTTTTCTTTGACAGACATCAGTTATAAATAGATGGTTTATTTGCTAGCTAGTCAGTGGTTGCAGCCAGCCAAGGCCAATGAATAAAAGACAACTTAATCTTTGTGAAACACACTGCTGCTGTTTTGTAGACACACTACAACTCAATATGAGAGTATCTTTACATAATTGTCCAACCTGCTAGAAATAACAGTGAAATCTTCAAATTACACCCTGTTGTCTAAAAATGAAGGACAGTTTGAAACATAGGGTCCTAGAAACATTCAATTTGAATGAAAAATTGGGCTGGTCATTGATGGAAAGTTACTGACCATAGGTGCAATAAGCATCTAAAACAACAAGAGGCATGAACGGGTTGAACTGGACCTAAACAACAGAGGTACGGATGAGGATGTTTTCTTTGCACCTGAAGACTCACAGACATGTTAAATAAGAGTTAACATCAAGAAAGTAACATACAACCATTACAACACATTTATGGTGTGGCTGTGTGGTAAGAGGTTTACTTCCAAACTACATGGTTCCAAGTTCAGTCCCACTGCATGGCACCTTGGGCAAGTGCCTTCTTCTATGTCCTCAGGCCAACCAAAGCCTTGTGAGTGGATTTGGCAGATGGAAACTGAAAGAAGGCTGTTATGTGTGTGTGTGTTTGTGTGTGTGTCTGTCCCTCCCCACCGCTTGATAACTGGTATTGGTTTGTTTAATTCTCCATAAACTAACAGTTCGGCAAAAGAGACTAACAGAGAAAATAAGTACCAGGCTTTAAAAGAAAAATAAAAATAAAATATACTGGAGTCAATTCATTCAACTAAAACCCTTCAAGATGGTGCCCCAGCATGGTCGCAGTCTAATGACTGAAACAAGTAAAAGATACCATTAGGTAGTAAGTACTACGTGATGACTGAAACAAAGGAAGGAACTAAAAGATATCTTTGAGCTAATCATAACCACTAGCCTTGATGTGTCAAGTGTAAAGAACTTTGGAACTAGAGGAGTTTGTTATCAGTAAAGTAATATTAGCAATAATAATAATAATAATAATAATAATAATGATTAAATATTTCTGTCACAGTTTGATCTTTATCACTGTAATGATTCAGTCTAGTGTTACAGTTTTCATATTAAAAGAAAGAAAGAAAGAAGGAAGGAAAGAAAGGAAGGCAGGAGGAAAGAAAGAAAGTTGGAAAAGAAGAAAAATAGGAATAAACAAAGGAAATAAAGGAGGAAGGAAAGGAAAAAACAGGATGAATGGAAGGAGGAAGGAAAGAGAGGGGAAAAGGACAGAAAGAATAAAGAAAAAGAGAGCTGTTAATATTTTCAGAAGTAGAGTGCGAATAAATTAAATATTGGGGCTCTGGCCCACCCCTAACTTTTATGCCTTCAGTTTATATATTTACTCAAAGTACATAGAACATTATATGACCACCCCTACATGCCTCAGTCATATTTTCTATCATCATCATCATCATCATCATGCAAGAGAAAGTGCCACCACAAAGTGTTGTGGTTCACACTGCCCTTCTTTTATCTTACCTGTGCAGTGTTAAAATTTGCATAGGTAAGATTTTCTTTAGTCTAGTAGACAAGTACTTCCCCTGTACCAATAGGTTCAGCAAAATATTCAATATGCATACCTTGAGTTTTCCTTTTAGCAGTGCACCCACTATAAAAAAAGAAATTAGTAAGTAGGCCCACACCTGAGACAGTGGCAAGATTCTCAGGTAGGGATAACGCAACATGTCCACTGAATGGCTACTATAACATGGAGACTGTTGTATATGAGGAACAGTGGTAACAGCCATAGGACCAAATGGGCAACCAAACGTGCAAAAGTACATGGAAGCAACTGAAGGCCCCTTCAGAACCACAAGTCCTCCTTCAAAATCCTAGAGAGGTGTAATGCCACATTTAGTTTTTGAAAAAAAGCACCACCAAGTACAGCATTAAGTGGAAGATTCTGGAGAAATGCAAAGCACACTTCAAAAGCAGCAGAAAGTGCAGGTTATGCCTGGTTGAGAAAAGAGCGATTTTAGAGAGCACCCAACACCCAGGCATTTACCTGAATAGCAGAAGTGAAATTTTTAATCCTTGCCCACATGAGAGGAAGTACATTCTATCATACCTGGGTGCCCCATAATGCCTATAATCACCAGTCCCCCAACTTTGGCCCTCCACTAATACCTGGGAGTCCAGCAAATAGTTTGACCAGAACATACACTAATGCACCCACAAACACACCTACCCAATAGCCTTTTTTCCACCCCCACCTCACCCCCAATAGAATCCCCCACATATATTGTACCCCTACACACACTGTATGCACGCATAAAGGTCCCGCGAATTCAACCAATACATAAAAAAAAGGAAACATACTAACAAACACACTCCATGTTATTGCATCATATCACATCTAGGACAATAGATTGTGTCTGAGCAGTTAACAGAGTAACTGCTTTAACACTTGATTTGTTTTATTATGTGTCGTTATTATTGGCACTCAGTAGACATTGTAAACGTTAATGTGCTTGGAATTGTTTCTTGCACACAAATCCTTTGTAAAATCCTTTGCAAAGGTTTAAAGTTCAACATAACTTTCATGATGACCCATCTTTGCTCTACTGCCTTGCTTTCCTCTTGATGACCTCTTTTCAGTCAAATTGAAAGAGCAATGTACTATACAGCTTGTGCTTGTAGTTAAATCTAACAGTTCTGGTGACAGACACAGCAAGTAGTACTCGTGATGTTCTGCATTCACGAAGAGTGATATTCTTTGTTCACAAAATGAAGTGGTCCTATTACTTTAGGTTAGTGGTTCTCAACCGGGGTCCATATAAGATTTTTGTGGGGTCAACGCAACAAAATAGTAAATTGGGGATCCACAATAGTATTTCAAGGGGCCCTGAAAATGTTTTGCTTTAGATGTATGTACTGGTATTTATTGCAAGAAACAGCTAGGCTTCTTTCTCTAACATAGTAATCAAAGGGGTCCATAGTGGTTGAGAAACCCTGCTTTAGACGGAAATCAGAAAATGAATATGGTGGACGAGTATTACCAATGAGGGGTGGTGGTGCTGAATGACGTGGGAGAAAGTACTGTGTGATAAAAGCTAGAAACAAGAAGGTTAGTTGAATTGATGCACACACCAACAAGAGCAGAAGAGAGCACACGTAGGAGTTGGCAAGAATAATGAGAGCAGTGAAAAATAAAATCGGTTGAATTGGTCCACGGTGGACAAGGAAGAAAAACGTAGATGTTGACAAAAATATTGTTGGTGTGTGTATTGCTTCTAACTTTTATCACACAGTACTTTCTCCCACGTCATTCAGCACCTCCACCCCTCATTGGCAATACACCTCCACCGTATTCATTTTTCTGATTTCCATCTAAAGCAGGGGGTTCTCAAACATTTTTACTTATGGACCCCCTTGGTTACTATTCTATTCTGGTGGACCCCCATAGCCATTCGATGTTTATAAACTAGTCTTATAGATGTTTTTCTTAGTTAAAATCGTGCGGGTGTTAATATAAAAATTTACCGAAAAGGGATTTGGTGAGCTATGAGCAACGAAACTCTATACAGAATGGTGACGACCATGCATATTAAAGGGCGAAAGTAAAGAATACTCGGTGGTTAGGGTTGAGGGATAGGGTTTTTGTTATGCCGAAAACGGGCGGTGTATGTATTCTTTACCTCCACCTATTAATGTTCCTCGCTAAAGGTATATTTCTAAAGACAATGTGTAGCAATCCTTCGGTATTTGTAGACAACATCACTCACCCACACAACCTACCCTCATAACATAGCTGAAGAAGCTAGGCTGAAAATGAGGGTGAATGACGTCGTTTCTTCATACCGACGCCCTGTATACCAATACCGAAGGATCACACACTATTTTAATACATGTACATGCATTACGATTTTAGTTTATAAAATTGTAAAAGTTTACCTGAATTTCTGAAAAGGTGGAATTACAAGCTGTATCCAGAAAACAGCGTTCATACTTTACAATTTTCTCAGGTGCAAAATTCCGTAAACAGAGTTTCTGTAACGCGAAGTTGATTACTGTATGTGTGGGAAGGGAACACATGCATAAATTCATATATACATGCATACATACGTACGTATATGCATAAATACATAAATATACACGCAAAGATATATGAGATATATATACTTGCATATATGCATAGACAGTGAAGTGACTTAGAGTGTGTGACACCCAAGCACAAGAGTGCCGGCCCCAAAGAAATGTTCCCGCTCTGCTGGCATCTTTTTCGATGCAACACGTTTCCCTCCCAGTTACGTTACTGCACAAAGATACATTTAAACACACACACACACGTGTGTGCGTGTGATTTTTACTTACATTTCAGATGCCATCATTCACTTTTTTTGATGCCTGACCCTCCCCAGTCGGAGTATGTGGTTTCTGGGTGTTATGACTGTTATTAATAAGTTTAGTAACAGCTTTGCGTGTATGTCCACCGGGATCGGCATGGTTGGTATGTAAACAAGCTTCTTTCTTTGTCCGTCCTTTACCACTGTGACTGGAGTGAATAAACTTTTCTTGGTTAATATCATACTCGTCAAAGTCATCTGTGTATTCTGGTTTTTCTTCGTGCGAAGACATTATTAACTTGTTTCTTAAATGTTATTTTATTATTCAATTATCCGTGTATGCAAAGTGTTTGTCTCCGTATCCGAATAATTTCGAGGAATCAAGTCTCACTCAACAATTTTCTGTTTGTTCTAAGTATATAAGAATTTATTAATATATTTGATGTAGTGACAGTGCAGACAATTCTTTACCCTAATAGGTTGTTGTAGTTATAATGATGTCAACAACGTTGTTTTCGAAAGTTATCAGTCTAAGTGACGTGTCGCAATGTGTAGAGGAACTTTAAAGAAATGAATTACAACAAACAGCTGACTGTTGTTGTTTTCTGCTTTCCACGTGACTCTTACGTCGTGGCGGAATTTTATTGATTCATTTGTTTGTTTTATTAATTTCTTTATGGAAGACTTCGTGGACAAAGGTTGCTCTTAGAAGAGTAGCTAGCTTGCCGATAATTTGAGATAAAGTAGTTTTTAAAATCACTCACAGTGGAGAAAGTCAAGTTGTCTCCTTTTAATTACAACGATAAGATATTTTGGATCTTTTTTGAAACGGGGGCCACATTTTTCATTAACGAAACACTTTGAAACTTGGAACACTGGTAGAATGTGTCATATAAAACATCTTTTTCTCTTAGTCTTCTTAAAAAAAAAAGAAATCCATAAGCTATTCCATGTTAAAGTTGTCGTATTTCTGTAATTTCAACCAATCACTGACGTCCATTCAGCCGATATACATTAAGTGCCGACTACATAAACAAACGATTCTGAAACAATTAACCCTAACCCTAACCCTAGGGTTAGGGTTAGGGTTAAAGCAAATTTAAAATGAAAAAAAGCAAATAAAATGAAGGTATGGAGATTAAATACGCTTTACATCGCTTAATCAGCCAAAGGAGTAAATATAAACAACTGAATACTTGTCAGTGATTGGTTGAAATTATCGAAATAAGACAATTTTTTACATGAAATAAATTCGAATACAAAAATATTTGTCTGTTCTATAACACAAAATAGATAAGTATACGAAGTTTGAAAGTCTTTCCGTACCAAAAACACTACGTAAAACATTAATGAAAAATGTGGCCCCCGTTTTAAAATAGATCCGATATTTTAAATATTTTGTGAAAGGCATTTACCATCACACTATTTCCACTCCTCTTCCATAATAAATACCGACCTTAAGTTTATTCACAGTAAACAAGACGTAAGTTTCTTTTAACAAGCTAAATGTGCAACACGATTTCAAATTTCTACTGCAGCTGTTTCATTGTTAATGTCTTTCCAAGTAAGATAAACGTCACAAAATTCTATCTTACCCTCAATGCACAATGCAGGGTGTCTTGTTAAAAGAAAACAATACATTTAAAAGTAAGTGACCAAGAAAAGCTTTGAGAAAGAAGTGCAGGATGCTGGTTCGTTTGCACCAGTATATTTCTGCGATCAAATTCTGGGCAGTGTGGTTGTGTGGTAAAAAGTTTGTTTCCCATCCATATGGTTCCAGGTTCAGTCTCTCTGCGTGGTACCTTGGGCAAATATATTTTACTACAGCCTCGGGCCGACCAAAGCCTTGGTAATGGATTTAGTGAACGGTAACTGGAAGAGGCCCATCGTATATATATATATATATATGTGTGTGTGTGTGTGTGTGTTTCCGTAACTTAGTAGTTCGGTAAAAGTATTGGAGTTGATTCGTTCGACTAAAATTCGTCAAGGTGGTGCTGAAGCATGGCCGCAGTCTACTGACTGAAACACCGCTTTGAAGTGTTTAGTTGAACAAATCTATTCCAGCATTTATATTTTAAGTTTGGTACTTATTCTATCGGTTTCGAACCACTAAGTCACAGGAACGTAAACAAACCAACATCAGTTGTCAAGTAGTGGAGGAAGGAAAACACAAATAGAGCACTGACGAGTTTCCTCGCAGTTTCTGTCTACCAATTTCACTCACAAAATATTGGTCGGCTCAGGTGTTATCATAAAAGACACCCAAGATGCCGCGCAACAGGATTGAACCCCAAACCTCGTGATTACAAAGCGAGCTTCTTAACAACACAGTTATGCTTGCGCCTTCGGACTTCTTACAATAACACACGATCGCAAACTGGTTGGGAACGGAGAATTGATGTCAATGTATGAAGGGTATTAGCTATAAGGCGGCGGGCTGGCAGAAATGTTAGCACGCCGGACGAAATGCTTAGAGGTATTTCGTCTGTTTTGGCGTTCTGAGTTCAATTCCGCCGAGGTCGACTTATCCTTTCGGGGTCGATAAATTAAGTACCAGTTGCATACTGGGGCCGATCCAATCGACTGGTTCCCTTCCCCAAAATTTCGGGCCTTGTGCCTAGAGTAGAAAAGAATGGTATTAACTATACCAACCTTAGAAAGATGAAAAGCTCAGTCGACTCTTGTAGGATTTGAACTCGTAAATGGATTAAAATAAACTTGAGATATCTAACACGGGATTTTGTGCTCTCATTCTTGTGCTGCCTGTGCAGCCTCACGGTGGCCAAGTTTTTTCTTAATTAAGTAAAAGGGTCATATATTTTAGGATATATGTTGGTGTGTGGACAGGAAGTATAGCATCCATCCTTATCCTACCAGCAGTACAGAAAGAGGCGAAATGAAACGGCTTCAACCTGGAATTGAAAACGTACCGAGAAGTTGTAAAACAAATAACGATAAGGCTTAAATTCAGTGTAACAAGAGCAGGGCAATTAGGGATGAGCTCCCGTTGCCCCATAAAATAGCTCCATATGGCGGGTACAAACTTATCACCTTTGTCGGACAATCGACCTCCCATATCTCATGGCACTGGCATAAATTAACTGGAATGGCTTCCAAATTCCTCACTCAAAATTTAGTATGCGTTTGTTCCGGAATCTGACAACCGGTACCCTTACCTCGGCCCGTACAGAGCGAAGTCAAGGGTGTTGGGAAGGCTATTAACCTGGGCCTCTAATTCTGAAAGGAAATTCTCTCTTCGGTTAGAGGCAGCAATTGAAGGAGTCAATTAAAAAAAAAAAAATGGGGCCTATATTTCATACTTGGTTGTGCTTACTACCAGCTTTGTACGGTTCTAGCTTTAACTTTTACAACTATATTGTATCCTGCGGCAAGCTGGAGCGAAGCCATTCGCCGCATTACCGCCCATGGTTTGGCTGATTCTTCTAGCTGGACAATATCTTGGTGATTAGAATATACAATTTGATAGAGTCGAGGACCCTACTGCAAGGAGTATGCATCAAAAGACAAGCAGCCTCGAAAGGCTGGCTAAACAGGCAAGGTATAGGCCAAAACTATAGTTACTTCACCGTGCTCACTTCATTGCGATTTCTGGAGTGGACACCAATAAGGATTATAGATAGAGTACAAGAACGAGAAGTTAATAGCTTGCCAACGAATAAAATATTGGTTTCAAATTTTGGCACTAAGCCAAGATTTTTTTTTTTGAGTGGTGAGGGTTAAGTTGATAACTTCCCTTGGCAAACAGGACACAGTAGTGTGTCGATAAGCCAGCTGGAGGAGATGTCCTCCTGGAGCTAAAAGCAACAGTAACATCCACCCCTAGGGGTCAGCCACACTTAAGTGGCAATATACTACACTTTATCGTGCAGTTACTGTTAATACTTCATTTAGAGAATTAACATTGCTTATATA
>NC_068987.1:74375572-74378304 GCF_001194135.2 Octopus bimaculoides
AGAAAGAAAGAGATAGTGAAAAAAGAGAATGTAAAAGAAGGGCGATATGACGGTTTTTTTTTCTTTAGTGGAATAAGAAGAAAACTGGGAGAATGACGTCTTCTGATCATTGTTTTCTCAGTCAGAATCAATTCGGGGCCAAACAGCTGAAAACTTTGTTTATCTGTTTCTGTCTGTCTGTTTGTCTCTCTCTCTCTCTCTCTCTCTCTCCCCCTCTCTTTTTCTCCTTCTCTTTGAAGAGCACCCCATATATTACTGAAAACCTGATATAATAAGTGTGAGAGAACAATCCATCAAAACATTGAAGGATCACATTTACGTAACTGAAAAGGAGATGATATCTTTAAGAAGCAGGAATAAGCTGATTGGACGCATCTGATCGGACGCTAACTATTTGGCCGATTGGTTATTTAACCAGTATTGACGACAGTAGGTTTTGCCACTAGAGGCAAAGACACACGCGCGTGCAGAAATTTACCTGTATAGATAGAAAGAGTGAAAGTGATAGAGAAAAAAGAGGGAAAGAGAGAGAGAGACATTACACATATATACCACATACAAAGATAACAAGATGCACCCACACATAGATAGATAGATGGATAGATAGATAGATAGATAGATATATAGATAGATAGATAGATAGATAGATAGATAGATAGATAGATAGATAGATAGATAGAGAGATAGATAGAGAGAGAGAGGGGGAGAAACATTAAAGCATCTGATGTTAAATAAATCAACATCGAATCAGCACGCCAAATGGGTGGCGCCAAAGCAGCGATGCCAAAACGGCTGTGTCAAAATGTCTCATAAGCTTAAGACGCTAATGCTTTGCTTATATCTATTTTAAATTTGAGTTTCCCTGTGATACTACCACCCCAACATTTTTTTGTTCTGATTCACACCACGGAGAATTGTCCTGGATGTGTTGATCTAACGTCACGTTTTATATACAAGGTCATGCAGTGTTCTGTTTCTGGTTAAGACAGCTGTTAATGGATCAGTCTGTCAAGCTGTAAATAGATGGTAAGATGATGGTTCACTGGAGTCAGTATCAGCAATAAGGGTACCATCATACAGCCTTTTTATTAGGTCACAAGACTGAGACAAGCACGACAGTTCTTACGTCCTAGATATACTACATGGTGCTAAAGACTCTAAGTGATTTTCTAACGACAAATGGATCACGTGGCATTCGTTTCCTCGCCCCTCTCCATTTCACTCCCGTTCCATAAATATTATCTCGCACACACTCATACAAGAGCCAACAAAGTAATTTCTGTATTAGTCGTGGGAAAACTGGGTCCTACGAGCCACATGCATATCGTTCAGAGTCCTGCGGATCACGGGGCTCTCTGAATGGCACGCCTAATGAAAAATTACCTTGAATGCTTTTAGCGGTGTGACCCATCGCATGATGAGCCATGTCTCATGCGGTCCGCTTCACGGAAAAGTTTGCCCATGCCTCCTGTTGTATGTATTGTCTTGCTAGAAATAGCAGCCAAATTTCTCCTAAATCATAATATTTTGCTAAAAGTGCTCTTGAAGACCACATTGAATAATGCAATATTAGATAGACTACTCCTGAAATATAAAAGAGAGGATAGTCGCGTTTGGGGGCCTTCTGGTCATAGTTTTCTCAGTCAGAATCAGTGTCTGTCTGTCTATTTGTCTGTTGCTTCTTCTTTCTTCCCCGCTCCCTCCGTCTCTTTCATGTTCTGTCATCTTATATAATTCTGATTGTCCTTCACTCAAGCTAGTTTCTTAAACCATCCTGGTGTTTTCGCTATTGAAATCTGTACTTTTAATCGTTGATGTATTACGTCCTGTATGTGCTACCATAACATGAATGTTGACTACTCTAAGTACAATCAAGAAGTCGAAAAATACAAACGTGGCAATGTTTAAAAACAAAACCAAAAACAAACGAGAGAAAAAAAGTCCCCCTCGTACCTCAACACTTTCTTCTCCCTCTCTTTTAATTTCTTTTATAAATACTACATTCTACCCACCGCCGCTTATCTGGTTACCACCTGTTCATCGAAATTGTCTCTTTGACATACTATAATATATTATAAACACATTTAAGGAACACCGACTGATTTCTCTGTCATTCCAATGAAGCCATCGTAAACAAGCCATGTTTCGTCTGATGTAATCAAGACGTTACACAAACAGACACGTACAAATGTTAACCTGGATCAACATAAATCAAATTACAGTAACCTTGTATTGTTGTCCTCAAACGAATGATTAGGAGGAGGAGGAATACACAGGGACGTCTGCTGTATAAAACGTTTAACGGTTAATGTTTACATTATTACCCGCAAACAAAATCGAAAAAGAAAAGAGAAAATAGTGTAACGGGTGTAAAAAAAAAAGGTGTAGGGAACGAATATGAAAACAAAAATTCAGGGAAAGCAACGGAAGGTGAGGGGGAAAGGCCTTCGGAAAATTCACAAGATCTGATGTTTTTCCCTCTTTTACTCTTTAACTTGTTTCAGTCAATTGACTGTGACCATGCTGGAGCACCGCCTTTAGTCGAGCAAATCGACCCCAGGACTTATTCTTTGTAAGCCTAGTACTTATTCTATCGGTCTCTTTTTGCCGAACCGCTAAGTGACGGGGACATAAACACACCAGCATCGATTGTCAAGCAATGCTAGGGGGGACAAACACAGACACACACACACACACACACACACATATATATATATATATATATGTATATA
>NC_068987.1:74378438-74379636 GCF_001194135.2 Octopus bimaculoides
ATATACGACGGGCTTCTTTCAGTTACCGTCTACCAAATCCACTCACAAGGCTTTGGTCAGCTCGAGGCTATAGTAGAAGACACTTGCCCAAGATGCCACGCAGTGGGACTGAACTCGGAACCATGTGGTTGGTAAGCAAGCTACTTACCACACACACACACACATATATATATATAAAACGGTTAGATTTTATGAAGGCTGCAATTCTCTTGTTCGGGGTCAGCCTTTGTAATGGGAGAAATTGATTTGTAAACAATATTATGATGATGTCGGAGTCAGCAGTTGTGACAATAAGAATTTGTTATAATTGCATGTTGTAAGATGTGAATGATGGACAATACATGAAGTTTTAAGGAAATATTTATTTACCGTTACATTACAATACCTTGCCTCCACGGGCAGGTTATGATAAATCCAAGAGCATGCGAAGTAAAGTTTGTGTTTGTGTCCTCTTCATTGTTTAGTAGAAATTACAGAGAGAGATAGAATGATGTTGTAAGAGAATAGAATTAGAGCTAGTGAAAGTTATAGGGTGTGGGGTATTGTCTCGCAGTTGCTGATAGTAAACTTCATTTCTCTCTCTGACCAAGGTTCTAGCTGGTCAGCCAGACTTCGTTCTCACTGAGTCGTCACCGACTGGTGACTGAACTAACTTTTTGCTTGGGGTTTTCTTGCTTTTATAACTATCTAGAAGGATAGACATATCATTGAGAACAATAGATTTAGTTAGTGGTCTTGTTATCTCTATTTTAGCTTTTGGTGAAGTAGTAAAGGTTAGAAAGGGTCAAGTGGTGAAGACATTATTTTGGCCTAGCTAAAGGCATCTGGAAAATGTAAAACTGCTGTCAGAGAAAAGCCATTGTTCCACCGTGGGAAAAGTTCTAGTTGCAGTGTTATTTTAAATTTGGGATCTTGTTCAAAACGGGGGCACCAGTATTTTCTTAACGAAACACTTTGAAACTTGGGACACTGGTAGAATGTGTCATATAAAACATCTTTTTCTCTTAGTCTTCTTAACAAAAAACGTACATCGCAAGTAATTTCATGTTAAAGTTGTCGTATTTCTGTAATTTCAACCAATGACTGACGTCCATTCAGCCGTAAAAATTAACTGCTGACAACGTAAACAAACGATTCTCGGCGGTGATAAAATTATTATTTCCTTGTCAAAAAATGGCTGAAGCATATTGGCAGTAGC
>NC_068987.1:74380591-74384906 GCF_001194135.2 Octopus bimaculoides
TTTTTTTTTCCCCTCATAACTTTTAGGAAAATGGTTTTTTTTTTTTAAATGAAATTTTATATAAATACCTTTCAAACGGTATAGATTACGATTATAAAGAATTTTGTGGGGGAAAATCTTTTCCGAGGGGGTGGGGCGTGGACTTCAGAAAATTCACAAGATCCGAAAAGGTATATATTCTTATATATATACACATACATACATATATATATTTACATATATATTATACACACACGTATATACATATATATTATACACACATGTATATATATATATATATATAATGCGTATGTATATGTATACATATATATTTCTATGTGTGTGTGTAGATATATAATATATAAATTCTTATTTAATTATATACACAACCCATCATACATGCGTATTTTGCACTGTGTGTATATATTTAAATATATATAATGTATGTCCACACATTCACACATGCATTTGCTCACGATAAACATGCGCATCATATACACTTACACGCACATACATAGATATACACACACGCATATTTGTATATTAATGTATATATGTGTATGAATATACATACATATATATATAATTATTTTTCTCGAATTTATTAGTATATTTATTTCTATTAAATGTGTTTCATCCAATTCTGGAGGGGGAAAAAATGTTTAGATTTCGTAGCTTTATTTTTTTTCTGCTAAGTCATCGTCGGTGATATCAGACGAGATAAAACGAGATCTGCCATCTTGGATTAAGCACTCAGCACTTTGCCGTCGTCACGCCAGAATAGTAAGATATCTGATCAGGATGGGCGACAAAGGAAGGTAAGATATGAAAGTCTAAGGCTAACCCAACAAATAATACAATACAACACAGACATATAAAACTCTAACGACAAACATGGTGGGAAACAGAGGGGCCAGTAGGAATAGTTAAAAGAACATACCGGAAAAATAAGGACTGAGTGGAGAACAAAGAAGTAAAATTAGAGATACCCCTCGCTTTTAAAAACAATTATTTCGATATATATATATATTATTGTCTTTCATTGTTTTTATATTTCTATTTATAATCAGTAAATGTTTCTTTTTCTTTTGCATTCTGTTGAAATCGTTTGTTATAAAATGCAAGTTAAACCACAATCAAACGCAGTTTAGATTCACTGAAAAAGGGGTCCGTCCAATTTATCGACATCCGCTTCTTTTAAAAAAAATTTCCTTCCCTTCTGTTCTATTCCGTTTTATTCTCAACTAGAAATAGCAGTCAAAATATCACTCAACTCGCACGTTTTTGTCTTAAAAAAAATAAACAAATAAAACATTGAGTAATGTAGTTCGAGAGACTTTGTCTGGGATGGCGTGGTGGAAAGGCAGGATTGGATGGTCATGTCTTGAACAGCTTCGGTCATTGGCCTGCTCAAAATTTCCTTGTTCACTGGTCAAAATACACATTGTATTTTTATATATTGTTTAGGCACAAGTGTACCCTACACTATTATTATCTATGTGAACTTCCTTTTCTCAGACAGCTGTGATTTGGCTTCTATTTTGAGCAAATCGAGCTATCGCGTAGAGGCTCTCGTGAGTATGTGTGTATATATATATATATATATGTACGTATGTATATATCTGTGTGTGTTATGATAGCCATATATCTGTTGGACGCAACACATTCCGGTATGTATGATCTGAAACAATACTACGAAGTGTTTAATATTTTAACGATGTCTAAGAACTGCGACATTTGTATAAAATGATAAATGTACAAAGAAAATCTTATTAAACGCAAGTGGAAAATATCTATTTAACGTGTCAGTCAACACAAACGAATGTTGACAGAAATCGAACAAAGAATGAAACGATAGAGATAAGGGGTGAGGTGGAGGGGGGGCTTCAGTTTAAAAATTATAGAAGAGCAGCGAATGAATCTAATTTCAATAACTTGGTGTTATACCCTTGAGAAGTAGGCATGAATTTTCTCTAGTAAATATTAACTTGTAGCCATCATAAGAAACCAATGACTTGATGATCGGTAAGAAATAAAAACTACCAAAAGAAAAAAAAGTTGGCAGATTGATTATATAATTATCTTCGAGCTACAATTGTTACATAGATATGATTGGGTGGATGTGTATTGTACACGCTGCTTGTTAGGTTTGATGCGATAAAAGTCAGCTATTATTATTCAGCCATGGGTCAAACGTGATTAAATGGTCTTATTACTAAAGGTATTCCATTCGTAACCATCCTGTCCGTTTTTTTTGTTTGTTTTTTACTGCATCTAGAAATAACATAAACCAATGTACTTTTATGACAGCAGGACGTAATTTTCGAGACTTAACTATTTACGGTAGTTGGAGTGACCACAAAGATTCTCAAAATTAATGCATCTTGGGTTACATTATTTGACTGGAGATGTGTCTTGAGTGTGGATTCAGATGTGAGTAATCAGACAGGAGCCCTTCTCTCATAAGATACGGTTGTTAGCGAAGGAATCGATTTCAATATCTTTTTGATACTTATTCAATCGATTTTGGCTTTGGCAAGATTTGAACCGAGAACTGCGGTCCAGTCTGGCGTCCTAATCTCGGACGATACCACTCCCTTACATGTCTCTTATAAATATACCGTTTTTTGTAACAAAGTATTTTACTATTTTTTTGTCACTAATAATGTAATCACATCCCGTTCATAGAAGTAATAACTGTGTTTATGTAAACGTATCATCGTTAAGCTGTTTAACTGCTGACCACATGATCGTAATGAAGAACGTGTTTTGAACAAGGTACATAACTCTGCTTGTTCTAATCAGGATGACTAAGACTAGATTTCGTCATAGGAAGAAAAAGAAGGGCATTTAACAAAAGAGCCAACCCTTCACTTCAGTAACCCAGGCCATAGAAAATTGATTCCCATAAAGTAAAGACTCTGTGTGTGTGTGTTGAGGTTTTAAAGTTTGATCCGAGTAAAATAAAATGAACTTTTCGCTGAGTAATGGTAGGATATCTATTTTCCCTGATATGTGCTTTTTTTAAAAAAAAATCTTTTGTCTGAACACTACGAGATACTATGTGATTACAATCTCAACCTACCCGTAAACGAAAATGTCTCTATAAAATTTACCAAAGTTACATAGTGGTAAAAGTATAAGTTTAGTCTCAGGACCAGTCCTGGTAGAGCCGACATTCTAGCTGTTGGACATTGTGTGTCGAGGACTACATTATCCGATATTTTCCTCTCTTTCGGATATAGTATAATGTAATTAGAGGGAGATTTGGCTGCTATTTCTTGCCGCTCGATCTATGAAGGCTCTGGTGTCGACCAGATAAGATTCTATCCTCCTAATCCGCATGAACGAAACTCATGAAAGTATATAATTTTTAGTGAATGCTATTTTACCAATGACTCGTTTCGAATAATTTTCCACATTTGAAAATCGTTCCGTTTTATCAAGTTTCAAAATGATTGTACGAAAATCTACATTTTATTTGTATATGTAAAAATGTATGGGATTATAGCAAATGCATATATGTTTGCTTGTAAATCAGGCTGCATACGATACATTACATATTTACTGTTTTAGACCCAGATTAGTAGAACTGCAAGAGCAGACCTATGGTCAAAGACGTCTCATTTGTGGTCACATCTTATTTTGTTCGGACATAGTGCATCTTAGACAACATATTGGTTTTATTTAAAACGGGAGATGGAAATTTGGCTTCTATTTCTAACAACTCAAGCTACCACATAGGCTCCGTTTCATGCCTAAGAAGTTTTCCTCATCTAGTGTTTCCGTGCTCGCCTGTATATATATATATCTGATCAAATCCGTTCTCTTCGGCCTATTCTGAATATTAGTAATTTTCCATATAAATGCCTGTCGTTACATTCACTAACATGCCTTTATGTATATTTGTGTGTGCGTGCGTATAAAATCATCTATTTTACCAGAAATTAACATAACAGCGGGACGGACTTCTTGTCACTAATTTCAAACGGAAACGGATGGTCTGCGTATTCTTTACCTCTGCCCAAAAACCTTTGAGTAAAAAGAAAATGGGATGAATTACTGACGTGAACATTGTAATTTCTATTGGCCACAAATCGTTTTAAAATGAGTTTATGCCAAAAGAAATATATTTGAAGAGGATCTGGCGCACATTAGTTTATTTTAATTTCTTCTAAGAAAGTTTGCATCTGAAACATCGAAGTAACCACTGTTCTCCCAGTAATCTAATCTGTTTTATCTTGTAACCTTTTTCACAAGTATTCCGCATGTCGTATTTCACTTTCATTAGAAAAGCGTTACTTTTCTAGGAACAACCAATGGTAGAGACGGAACC
>NC_068987.1:74385064-74398694 GCF_001194135.2 Octopus bimaculoides
GATCGAAATTTTGAAATGAGATTTTTGAAAAAAAATTTTCAGAATCGGAATCTCCATACCCTAAAACGTGGGATTCCGTAAAAAAATAATAATAAAACAAGGGGGGAAAGGTTCAGATTACATATAGTCCATCTGGACCATCCGGGTGCTACGTGATTTCATGAGCGATCCCGTTGTGCTGTACCTGGGGCGAGTCTCTTCTACTATAGCCTCTGGCCGACAAAAGACACTTTACTGAAATTTAGTAGGCTGAAACTATGGAAAGACTGACGGAGAGGCCGTTTCTATTTTGGGGTGTTAGACTTGGTCCCCAGTATAAAAACTTCTTTCTGCCACCAGTTACGGATGTTGCTTTTCCTCTAAGCAATAAAAAAGTTATTTTATATGAGTGGTTAATTATCTTTACCCTCCATTCTAGTAAATTTTTTACGCTTCTATAGACATTGTAGTAATAGTGTCACGAACTAGATTCGTACTATTGTATATTTGCCTCTCAATTTGGCATCGTGCCTTGTTTGTTCCTCGAATTAGCGATTGAAAATGTCATCAGATTAGCAGTCGCACAATCTCTATCTTGTCACAAAATTGATAGCTCACCGTGTGGCGACGATGCCAAATATTTATCTCATTCTGTCAGTAAAAATACCGGCTGAAGATTCTAGAAAGTGTTGGTTGAGAGACGGAAGTAAATTTTGTCTCAGATGATGTAGAGTGGCAAACAACAAAACTTAAATCTGTTTTCTGTGCTATGCTTGGGGTTATTTTGTTGTGCTTTATTACATCGCAAAGATTACTCTATTCCATTTATTGGTAGTTATATATCCCACATAATAACATTAGCAAATGGCAACAGGTGTATTTAATGGGAGTTGACAAGTCTGGTCACGAACACTCGGCATCGCTTTACGATGTTTCCAACTGTAGCAATTTTTAAATTCACTCCAGTCTCGGATATATAACAGTTCTAATGATATTCTTTAAAAATATTTTAACGATGGGAGTATCGTAACTTTTTTTAAGTAGCTACTATTCTGTTACGTTTCGAGGTGATTACGGATGACTTAATTAGCCACGTCGACATCTTTATTAAGTAACAATTGCTAGCAACATCAACATTGCGGGATAAAACTCTGGAAGTAATCCACAGTATAAAGGTTCAAGTTATTGTAAGAAACCAAAGTGAGAACCTTTACGTGGCCGTTCGACTTGCAAGAAATAACTAAATCTCCCTTAGTTCACAACTTACTGTCTTAGATGAAGACTTAATGGTTGATTTAAACTCGTGTGTTGCCTAGCATTTCAGCATCCGGTTTCCAGAAAAATATCAATCGTTTCTCATAGAATTCAATTTTATCGTCTGCTATTTCTTCAACCTTGAAGTTCGTTTCGGTCCACTGACTCGCCATTTTTTGTCATGTTCAGTAATTAAATTGTTACTCGTCCATGTAATAGCTTGAAGGAAATATAGTTTAATTATTAAAAAAAAAAATTAATTATAAAACAAAACATTCAGATCTGATCTATTATTAATGTAGATTAATTTTATACATTATCAGTGAAGACAGTGGTCAGACAGAACCAGTTTCGTATTATCATTTTATCATTGTAACTGGAGAACTGATCTTGCTTTCTGAGATTCTTTGTTTTTTTTTTTTACCATGTTGATGAAACGAGTCGCATTTACTTATTACAGATCATGAATTATAGTTTGTTTGGTGTTAACGGTACTTACGACAAACCAGGCTAACGTTTATGAGCGTGTATACAAATGAAAGGAAAAGTAATCAGTCCATGTATTTTTTCTTTGCTTTATTTCTTCATATTAAAACGGGTTAAGTAAGTAGAATCATCGTGGGATTGTGGGTATAAAATATGGTCAGATGTTCGCAAGAATGGTGTATATGCTCTAATAAACGTGTATATAATTTATTAAGTAATATGCAAAGCGAGTGATGGTGTGGATAGTGTTGCTAGAATGGTTGTGTGGTTTGGTAAGTGTATGAAAAACCATAAGATGGTTATTTAGATATTTTTCTCACAAACAGATTAGTTGTTTAGCTCCCATTCTCTTTTTTTTTTTTTTAATAACTGTGTGTTCTTCCTTAAGACTTGGTGTAGTTTGAAGAAGATTTAATTGCTACTTCTAGTAATTTGAACGACTGTAAAGATCAGATTGGATCATTTGAGTTTGTGGTGTGTGTATGTGTACACATTCAGTTTTGAGTGTCTACATAGTCAAGACATTGTTTATTTATCTTACCTTGACTATACTTTTGTACAGAAATACCAGTTTGTATAGTTACATCCTCAGATTTATTACAATATTGTTCACATACAGTAGTGGCTTCAACATATGGTTGTTCACATCTTGTATCATTTCTCTATACCTTATGGTATTTTGTTCATATTTACTAGATGTTAGTGTTTGTTAAATCCCCTAGTTTGGACTATAAATATTGACATTTTTATTGTATGTATCATTATCATCATCACCATCGTTTAACGTCTGCCTTCCATGCTAGCATGGGTTGGACGATTTGACTGAGGACTGGTGAACCAGATGGCTACACCAGGCTCCAATCTGATTTGGCAGAGTTTCTACAGCTGGATGCCCTTCCTAACGCCAACCACTCCGACTGTAGTGGGTGCTTTTACGTGCCACCGGCACGAAGGCCAGTCAGGCGGTACTGGCAACGGCCATGCTCAAAATGGTGTATTTTACATGCCACCTGCACAGGAGCCAGTCCGGCGGCACTGGCAATGACCTCGCTCAAATGTCTTCACATGCCACCAGCACAAGTGCCAGGAAGGCAGCGCTGGTAATGATCACGCTCAAATAGTGCTATTTACGTGCCACTGGCATGGAAGCCAGACAGCTGCTCTGGCAATGATCACGCTCGGATGGTGCTCTTAGCGCTCCACTGGCATAGGTACCATCACGATTTCGCTTTCACTTTCCCCAACAGGTCTTCGCAAGCTGAGTTTAGTGTCCAATGGAGGAGACATTGGCATGGGTGCCAGTAGTCGAATTTAGTTCGATTTCGATTTCACTTGCCTCAACAGGTCTTCGCAAGCGGAGTTTAGTGTCCAATGAAGGAAAGGTACGCATAAGTGGGCTGGCTACACCCCTGGTAAAGGCCACAGGTTATGGTCTCACTTGGCTCGCCAGATCTTCTCATGCACAGCATATTTCCAAAGGTCTCAGTTAGAAGTCATTGCCTCGGTGAGGCCTAAAGTTAGAAGTCATTGCCTAAAGTTAGAAGTCATTGCCTCGGTGAGGCCTAAAGTTCGAAGGTCGTACTTCATATATATAAATATATATACAGGGTTGACCAAAAGTCACCTAGTAAATTAAAACTATTTAATTCCAAGATTAAAGGAAAAAAATTATTTTCTGAAACTTTGCTTATAAATAGATAAATGTTGAAAAAAAAAGCAGTGATTTTAACTCACAGCATTCAATTATTAAACATTCATAATTGGAATGAATATATAAAATTGAATATTAAGTATTTATGGAATTTTGATCTACTGTCGGGTGACTTTTGACCATCTTTATGTGTTGATGTGTATATACAATAATGTATATATTGATGTGTATGCTCAGGCATTTAGGTAAACGAATACAAATTTATATGCATTAGCTAAAAATTGCTTTCATTTCTATGATGCAGTGGTTGCATGAGTATTTTTTTTTAAACTTTTCTGTCACACTTTTATTCAGCTCTTGCAATTCCAGGGATACTTTGTGCCCATTCTAAAATCTGGGAAACACATGGACCAACAATCTTTTTTTTTTTAAATAATGTAAATTATATGTAGATTTTAGATATTATGGGAACTTTGTATATTTTAAAATTCTATTACTCTACATAAATAACAGTTCTTTCTTTGCAAATATGGATGATGGGGATTTTTGCACATTTCTCCTTTTGATATTGCCTTGGCAGTTAGGTACCCACCTTACCCATCCAATTCTTTAACTATTAACCCTTCATCATTTAAACTGGTCAAAACCAGCTCAAAATATTGTCTCTTGTATGTTCAAACCAGCTGGATCTGGTCCCTCACACCTACCCTGCACTCTCATTGTAAAAATAAATAACTACATCATTAAAATTTTGATGCTATTAGATAATGTATGATTCATTCAAAACAATGTGAAGGCTAAAGGAATAGCAAGTGTTTTTGTATAGTTCATCTGATGCTAATGTGATCATAGGTGTTCTTGTTATGATCTTTTAGTAGTGTACAATGATACATCAGGTAGGTCATACTACTGTGTGGAGATGCTCCATTGTTGGCTTATAGATCAGAAGTATATATAGAGGGCTATTCCTTTTGTTATTTTATTTATTGGAAATTTAGTTTCAACTTCTTGGAAAATTTCTAATACTCAATCTATATAATAATAAAAGTCTGATTGCATGCTTGTCTGTAATTTAATACAGCCAAATCAGCACATAATGAGTTAGTACTCTGAAAGTAAGGTACCCCTGAAATATAAATACAAATAGAATAAAACAAGTTTTGCATAAATCGAATCACAGATTCCACAAATTTAAGCAATGAAACCTGGAGTTATTGTCCTTTACTGTGAACACCTGGATAGTTTTGTTTGCGTGCTTGCATGTGTGCTTGTCTGTAATTTAATACAGCCAAATTGATGCATAATGGAAAAATACTCTGAAGTGAGGTGCCCCTGAAATGGGAATACAAACAGAATAAGACGAGTTTCATGTAAATCGGATCATGGGTTTCCAGGATACAGTTTTTTCAGGTACTTTTATGATTGCCTGTTTGCTTGCTTGTCTGTCATTTAATACAGCCAAACCGGCACATAATGGGAGAAAATACTTTAAAAGTAAGGTACCATTGAAATGTGAATACAGACGGAATAAATTTCACATAAATTGGACCACAGGTTCCTGAGATATGTGGGGTTTTTTGGGGTACTTTTATAAATAGCCAAACTGGTGCATAATGGGGGAAAATGCTTTGAAAGTAAGGTACCATTGAAATGTGAATACAAATGGAATAAAACAAGTTTTGCATGAATTGGACTACAGGTTCCCAAGATGTGTGGTTTTTTTCAGGTACTTTGAACTGTTGGTGATCCAACGGGTCACAGGTAGTCTAGTAAAAAATTAGTACCTTTATGGTCAAAGCCTATTGATGTTTCTACTCCTTTTTCAAACTAGTTTACAAAAATTTACAACATTTCAACCTTGTGTTTGACATTCAGAAGAATTTGTATTCTTAGTCATTTATTGATATGTTTGTGTGTAATGTTAGATGTATGTCAGCTTGTAGTTATATCTTGGTGGTAGTTGGATGCCTATTCATATCTTGTTCAGTTTTGGAAAAGATGCATCAATGAGTGTACTCATATCAAGATTACAACCAGATACAAAGAAATCTAGAGAAGGAATGTATGGAGGTTGAGATCCCTTGGCTGAGTATAGATTCAAAGAATTTCAGGTTGAAGGGGATAAATGAGTAAATATGCTGTAGACCACGGGCCAGAGGTGAGTGGAGTAAGGTTTTACTTACTATGATAGATGGTTACAGTTTGTAGAGCCATAAAACAGAAGAGGTGTATCTGAAAAGAATGGAAGTACAAAAATAGCTTAAATAAAAAAAACATGGCAAGTACATGAAGCTAGGGGAGTAGCTGAAAGTAAGAAGTTTGCCAATGTTCAGCAATGTGAGGTATTTCTGATTGCAAAGTAATGTGTTGGTTCAGACTGAGATGTCATTGAGGAAACCTAAAACACATTTGGCCTTGCTGATGCCTGAAATGTCGTGAAGTGAATGCATAGTGGAAGGAAAATCTACTTTCAGTGGACCCAAAATTGGGCTTGCTTATACTGTTGAAACCAGGCTTAAGGAGATAAAGGTAAGAGGAAGCATCTGGACCAGTTCGTCGAGATGCAGCAGTTAAGATACTGAAAATCTTGCTAGTAGGACAGGTACTTGCAATGATTAATGCAGCAGTATCATTAACTGCCAGAGGAGAAAAGGCAGATGCTCTTGTAAAAGTAATTATAATTTAGGTTACAAAAGTTGCAGAAAGTTATAACACCACTGATGAGGAAGAGACTCAGTTTAGATGAGATGTTGTTGCCATTGAAGCTCTTTTTCTAGAGAGAAGACTACTCAAAAGTAAGCCACATTTTCTATCATTTGTTAACCTTGAGAAGTCCCAGAGTACCACACTCTGGTCTGGTGATCATTATAAAAAACTAGGCATAGATTAATCACCCTTTGAGATTCTTGCAAGCTATGTACTAAAATACTATCAGTAGTATGTTAGCAGGTAGGTGTCCATCATGACTCAATTCTTAATTCCCTCCTATTTATTCTTGTTCTTGAGGACAAAGCAGGAGTTTAAAACTAGCTGTTCATGGAAAGTCTTTTATATTAACGACTTAGTTTGCATAGCTAAATTTGTTGAAGAAATTCAAAATGTACAAAGCTTAGAATTGAAAGGCAAATGTTGTTGGTAGCAGGAAAGAAGTTTGGACTTTACTGCTATCTGGGAAGTGGTCGTGTTTGATACATGGAAAAGGAGTTGATAGGAATTTCATCTTGTCTACTTAATGTATATTATAAGCACACACAAGTTTCATTGGAATTAAGTTTTTGTTTCTTAGGTGACCTAATTAACAGTTGAGATGTTTCGAAAGTTTAGTAGCCAGAGTAGGAATGGGGTGAAAAAGGTTCAGGAAGCTAACTCTGCTGGTAACAAAAGGATTGTCTGAGTGAAGGGGAGATGGTATAAGGCTTGCTTACAAAGAGTGGTGTTACTTGGGAGGAAAATATAGACATGAATGTGGATGATGTCTGTACAAAGTAAATGAAACTTGTTTATTTCATTGGAGTGAGTGTGCCTAAATGACTGAGCACATATGAAATGAGAGAAAAACTGGACATAGGAAAAATTAAATGTAATGTGTAAAAGACAAGACTCTGCTAGTATATACAGATGTGATGTGCATGGATGATGACAGTTGGATCAGTGTTAAAATGATATTGAAGGAGACAAGGAAGACACAAGTGATGCAACAAATAGTGAGACTCTTTTCTAAGAGAAGACCAATTCAACACAAGCAAGCATAGAAATGAGGATAATAAACAATTTTTGCAACTGGTTTTCCATATACGAGAATATCTTTACTGAATAAACATAATATGAATTCAACTTGTACCAGTTGTGATTTACTTTGAAGAACTACTTTTGTAATCCATTTTCATCAAATTGAAATAGTGAATATGGTGGCTAACATGTGTATAATCATAAGTGAATTGTGATAAGATCTAATCTTTTAGTTAACTTTGATTCAATGGTTTAACATATTTAGGAATTGCAGTCAAGTCGTCAACCCCTCAGTTAAAAAACTAGTTTAACAGATATATTAAATAATATATCTTGTAGATTACATTTTATGAATTGAAAGGAGTGTTACTTATCTAAATCTTTAATGCCTTCTAAAACTCTGTTATACATGATGATTCAAAAATCCTTTTAGTATTAATATAACTGACAATCTAGGTCAGAACTTCTTAATGTATGTCATATCTCCCTCTCTTTATATCACTCCCTTAAATTTCCCCTATAGTATTTACCTCCCATCCCATTGACTGTTACATCCCAGGAATTTCAAGGTAGCTGGCCTGCTGTTTATGTTTCCTACCACCCAGAACCACCACCCTTCCTTGCTAATTGAACAGCCATGCTGAGACAATGCCTTGAAGGGTTTACTCAAACAAATTCAATCCAGTTTCTTTAACATTCAGATTACTATGTCAAATGTAATGCTTATATATTCGCATTGTTTTGAATTAATTGTGCATTATCTCATAGCTTTGAGGTTTCAACAGTGTGATTGTTCATTTTTACAATGACAATATGAGGTAAGTGTGAGTGGCTGGATCTGATCAGTTTGAACATAAAATAGGTAGATTACTTTGGGCCTGATATGGCTGGTTAAAATTTGGTACTTATTCTATTGGTCTCTTTGAACCTCTAAGTTATGACACGTCAAGAAACCAACACCAGTTGTCAAGCAGTGACAAACACAAAGACACACAACAGGCTTCCTTCAATTATTGTCTATCAAATGCACTCATAAGGCTTTGGTTGGGCCCAGACTTTCCCTGAGGTGCCACACAGACTGAACCCAGAACCATATGGTTGGGAGGTAAACTTCTTGGTACACAGCCATGCTTGCACCTGATAATAATGATCCTTGGGAGCAGGGGCTGGTCAGTTACATTGACTCTAGTCCTCTACTTTATTTTGTTGACCTTGAAAGGATGAAAAACAAAACCAACCTGAGCAGAATTTGAACTCAGAACATAAAGTTAGAAGAAAAACTGCAAAGCATTTTGTCCAGTGTGCTAATGATTCTCCGAGTTTGCCATCTTTGAGATGGATACATGTGTACATGCGTGCATGTGTATTTATAAACAAAAAGCTGCCAATTTTTTCTGATGTATTAGTTCTGATATTTTTTCTTATTGGTACCAGGCTAGAATTTTTGTTTTTCTTTTGATTTAGAAGTTTACTTTGCAACCAGAAAATTTCAGTTTCCATTCTCAGTGTAGCACTTTTAATGCATCTTCCCATTATAACCTCAGGTTGATCAACTGGAAGATTGGAATTTTATTGAAACCTATATGTGTATATATAGTGTCTTTGTTTTGACACATTGTGCCTGTTTGTGGCCAACACCAGCAATAAGTTTGGCAATTTGATGTGTGGAGATGTATAAATAATGTACCTTACTTGAAAAACAAGAGTTATCATTGGTAAGGGCATCCATCTATAGAATGCTGCTTCAAGAATACTGCCAACATGGAAAAAGCAGGTGTAACCTGATTATATGCACTTGATTTACTCTTCACTCACAATCTTGGGAGGTTGGATGTGAGACAAGGTTAACTTCATTGAGATTTTATTTCTGTTTATGAACCACAAAGCATTTTTGGGTTGCTCTACTGTTCTGCCTAAACTCTGGTATTTTATACTTTGAGATTGAAAAATTAAGATAGTACAAAGATTTTAAAATTGTGATGTCAATCAGTCATCTCTATTAATTTTTTAGAATCTTAGTGACAAATTTTGCCTTTATTTTAATGATTTGTTTTTTAATATTGAACTGTTTGTCATTCAAATACATTTTTCAAAATTGAACTTCATTTAGAAGCTATTCTAAAAATTACTTAATCTGAAATGTAGCAAGAATCTACATTGTATTGATCATTAATTTACAGTAACATACAACCAAAGCCTTTGTGAGTAGATTCATTAGACAGAAACTGAAAGAAGCTCATATTTGTGTGTGCGTGTGTGTGTGTGTTTGCATTTGTCACCTTACCCCACCACTTTCCAACCAGTGTTTGTTATGTTCCCATAATTTGGCAAAAAGAGTATGATAGAATGAGCAGACTTAAAAATACTGGAGTCAATTTGTTCAACTAAATCCTTCAAGATAGTGCCCCAGCATGGCTGCAGTCCAATGGCTGAAACAAGTAAAAGATATATTATCTTTTATGTATATATTCTGTATATATCTTTAGTCTTTTACCAATTTTGACCAGTAAAATTTGGTGCTTATTTTATCATATTTGCTGAGTCATTGTTACAATACATCATCTCTGGTTTTATAGAATACTATATTAAAAAAACATGAGTCTTAAGTTAAACTGTTTATGAATGAGTCACTAGGAGTGGACAACCATTGAGAAAACTTATGAAGTTAACTTACTGTGTTTCTAAAGAGGTGCTTTATCATTCAGATTAATCTGTCTAATGTACTCTTTATTCACATTGCTTTGAATTACTCATGCATTATCTTGTAGCTTTGAGATTTCAATGAAGTGATTGTTTATTTTTAGAATGACAATATTAAAGGGTTAAACAAGTTTAAGGACTATGAATTATTAGATACAAACCATCTTATTGTACTTTCCCATATTAACATGCAGACTGAATTTTGAAGGTGATTCTCGAGTTATATAATCTAAGTTTGTTTCATACCAGCCACCACAGAAAATTGAAAGTGATATTGTTATAATGTTTTGTGATTTTTAAGTAACAATTCCAACTTCACATATCCCAATCAATCCATAAAAGTCATGATTTTGTGAAATAAATGATCTTCCAATGTGAGCTTTTTTTATCTGCCCTGATTTTATTGGTCATTTTAGTTTCTAATTTATGGTACCACAATATTATCCTTTCTCTAGTCACTATTTTTTATGTTATGCGGATTGTTTATAATTCTCTGAAACTTGTTTGCTGCTTGTACTTTTTTTTTCATGCTTATGTGGTTTGTGGTAGAGTATATTCCCACTTGTGTGTCATTTCATCTTCCTATGTCTTTTTCCATAAATATTCATCACTACATGTTGTCTCGACTAGTGTAGTCAGCTCTCTGCATAGTTCAACTAATGTCTGTAGTGCTCAAATGGCTTGTATATTTCCGACCCAGCATATACCATATTCAATGCCCCCTCACTATCATGCAGCATCGTGTCTTGCACATGTTCCATACAATGTCTCAAGGAAAAATGTGATATGTTAGAGAGGTTTCTCAATATTAAATGGTGATGAGGAGGAAAAAAAAATTGCAAAGAGAATTTTTAGAAATTTTCAAAATTACAAGCTTTTTATAACTTTGAATCACTTAACTTTCGTTTTGTTATTGATCTGCTCCTGTTAGGTATGTTTAACTGACATGGAAATAATCAAGTGTATCGTTGAAGTAGTATAACTATCTTATCTTTACAGTGGATATGTCCTGAGATGTAAAAGTTAACATTTGTTCTCTATTTTAATGAAATATTTAAAAAATTGAATGCTGTATTGGCTGATTAGTATCTAACATTGCATGAAAAGTTTCTATATTACGTCGGTGTTGATAGTAAATGCCTGACGGGATCATCCAACTACTGTTAAATATAAAGAAAAAATATTTTGTCATTGTTAATTGTTGTCTAATATTTTTGTTTATTCCTTACAGTGATTATTTGGCTACAGCTATCTTGAGGGATAAAGAACGTCCTAACAGACTCATTGTAGAAGAGGCTGCTAATGAAGACAATTCGGTTGTTTGCCTTTCACAGGTGAGTCATATATACAACTTACTGTGGTTGAAACATTTTCTCTCTCTTTCTTTCTCTCTCTCTCTCTCTTTCTTCCTCTCTCTCTCTTCCTCTCTCTTTCTTCCTCTCTTCTCTCTTCTCTCTCTCTTTCTCTCTTTCTCTCCCCTCTCTTCCTCCTCTCTCTCCTCCCCATCTCTTCCTCCCCCTCTTCACCCACTCCCTCCTCCCTCTCTTCCTCCCCTTCTCTCCCCTTTATCTCCCTCTCTCCTTTTCTTTTTCTCCCCCCCCACTCCCTCTACTAGAAAGAAATATAAGTTTGTTCTCTGCTGGATGTATAATACATGTGTGCATAAATATTGAGCACAAATGATTTAAGAGAAAAACTGAGCATAAGTGGAATCATTTAATGTCTGTTCTCCATGCTAGTATGGGTTCAGCCTATGGCAACGTTGGGGAATTGTGTATGCAAGGGAAAAGTACATTGTTACAGACATTTTGATGCTTATAGAGGAGAACAGCTATGTAAACAAGTGCCACACACTGAAAGTGAATATAACCTGTAGAAAAGGGAGACTGAGGAAGACTATATTTTATTGTTCACTTTTTCATGCTTGCATTGGTCAGACAGCTTTTTGTGACTGGTTGCCCTTCACCTGTTACCAATCAAGTTAACATTTTCTCATGGCCAGATGTGTTTTTCACTTAAGATTTTAAATGAGCAATGCTCATTTACAGCTATCACATGTCTGGTGGGGCAGGTGTTACACACTTATATACTGTGATGTATGTGTGTGTATGTACACATGTATGCATGCATGTTTTATATCTGCATACTGTGAAGTCCTCCATCATTGACCTCTCTGATACCTTCTCACTAATCTAGCATCCCTATCACTCACCTTTCTTTCCTTTAAGCTTATATCTCTCTTGCTTCTCATGCACCTATGTTCATCTCTCACTCACTCTCACTTTTCTGAATCTCATGAAGTGCATGACTAAGGATGGCAGTGAATCTCTTCTGTTTATGATTCACCATATTCTTTTACTTATGTGTTTATTGCTTATCTTCTGTCTGCTATACATTGCCTTCTTTCACCCATGCCTATTGCTAGTTTCTCAATCACTCCCTTCTCCTTTCAATCTCGCCTTCACCTTGCTGTTGATGTGATTTAAAATGCAGTGGATCTCGTCTCTTTGCCATACACTACTTCCAGTGTACCTAAGGATGTTATTCCAGCTGCTGGTGCAGGATCCATATGCTATCATTATCACTCAACCTCTCTTGCTAGAGGAAACTACATGGGATCATTTGCTCCCAGTACACTCTCCATCCTCTTCTGTACTGCCTGCCATCATGCTCATGTCTGCTACAATACTCTTTTTTATTCCTGCTTATCCTGAGTTTCTTTCGTTCTTCTGTCTCTTGGATCATTTTGCCATCTGTTGTTGATTTGACTAGATGTACCTATATTAGAATACTTAAACCTCTATCACACTTTCTCGTATTACTATCATTCATGCCTCTTCATTCTACAAAGAAGATAGCAAACAGGGACATGGGGGTGTGTGAGGTTTCTTTAGTTATGTTGATGACACATATCTAGTACTGAATGCTATGAAAATAGCACATAAAACTCTATAATGTGGTTGGTGTTACAGGAAGAGCATCCAGCCATAGAAACCAAGCCGAAAATGAAACACAAATTTGAAGTCCTTTCAGCCCAAGTGAGCAATACTCCTAAATCAATGCTGACATAGCTGACCTGTCTAATTCATGGTGGCATGCAAAGTTTCTCTAAAATCACGATTATAGAAGGAGGCTTGGTTGTATGGATAGTTTGTTTCAATACCACATGGTTTTGATTTGTTTTACTGCATTATACCTTGGGTGATCCAATGTCTTGAGTGGAATTGCTAGCTATACAGAAACATTTCTCTCTCTGTCTATCTCTCACTCACACACACACACTTGTTTTAATGTCTATTTTCCCATGCTTGCATGAGTCAGGTGAGATCTGTTGTAGCAGATTTCTGTGGTTGGATATTCTTCCTGTTGCCTTTTTTCCAAGCAAGATAATGTTTTCATTGAAGACTTCAAACCAAATGTCACTGCTTGTATGACAATGAAGTTTGTTTACAATTAGTGTGCAATGTCAAGAAGACATGTATGCACACACACACACACAATTGATAGCCAGGCTTCTTTTCATGTTCCTTCAACTAAATTCACTCACAAAGCTTAAATTGTCTTGGGTTGTTGCGTAAGGTTCTCTGCAGTGGGATTGAACATGCAACCGTCATCATCATCGTTTAACGTCCGCTTTCCATGCTAGCATGGGTTGGACGATTTGACTGAGGACTGGTGAAACCGGATGGCAGCACCAGGCTCCAATCTAATTTGGCAGAGTTTCTACAGCTAGATGCCCTTCCTAACGCCAACCACTCAGAGTGTAGTGGGTGCTTTTACGTGTCACCCGCACGAAAACGGCCACGCTCGAAATGGTGTCTTTTATGTGCC
>NC_068987.1:74399990-74420368 GCF_001194135.2 Octopus bimaculoides
AATAAGAGGGGGCTGAGGACGGAACCTTGGTGGACCCCTACCTCTACCCGGAATTCATTGCTGTACTCATTTCCAACCTTCACCTTACTGGCAGCATCTCTGTACATGGCTCGCACAGCTCTCACTAACCATTCTTCTATCCCAAGTTTCCTCATTGACCACCAGATAAGAGATCGGGGGACCCTGTCAAAGGCTTTCTCCATGTCAACAAAAGCCAGGTACAGAGGTTTATCCTTAGCTAGGTATTTCTCCTGCAGCTGTCTCACTAGAAATAAGGCATCAGTAGTGCTTTTACCTGGCACGAACCCAAACTGCATCTCATCTAAATTGATTCGCTCCCTAATTAGTTGGGCTATGACCCTGGTTAAGAAACAAGTTTCTTGATCACACTGTCATATCTGTGCCTATTGGTCATGTACTTGTGGGAATGTTTACGTTTGCTTACCTTTGCAAGATAACATGTGAACACAAGAAACAGTGATGTTATGTTACATCCACTTTTAACAAGTTGTCTTGTTGCTCTGCTTGTGGAAAAATGGGATAGTCCTTTCCTTGAAAAACAGGTAGAGCTTAGCAAATGTAAGATAGTGTCTTGTCTAAGTATTGTATTTGATGGCAAAAAAGATGCGTGAACATATTAGACACCCCAGTTTCAGCAGCACATATTCATAAAAAATCTTTAGTGCATTAAAGCTGCTGGGAAGCTCAACTTTGTATATAGGAACAGGGTGATATTTTGAGACATTTTGAAGGGGGGAAAAGTCTCTTATATATCATCTAATATGGTATTTGTCCCACCTATACTAGACTCTGTGTGTGTAGATGTAACACACATACACACACTCTCTGCATTTAGGGCTCATGTAGCATTGCTGTTTGTACACAAGCATTATTATACAATCAGTCCTTCACTCTGAGGAAGAGGCCTTTTGTTACCAACAGAGGTAATAACTCTCTGACCTTTCTCCTGCTAGTTTGTATTGTAGCAACTATTCTTTCAGAACATTCTCCTCCACTGCTAATTAGATCACCCAGGTAACAAACTGTCTACTACTTGTAAGGAGCCTCCTGAGTATTTAAGAAAATATTTCTCATATGTTCTTAGTGTTTGTTGTTCCTGTGCATATGCCGTACAGTCTTTCTCTGTTAATCTTCCAGTGACTCCACTGCACCTCTTTTGTGACGATATTTAGCAGTGAATTACTATCTATGCCTTTCTACATATCAAACAAGGTTATTTGAAGGGATAAAGTGTACTGTCTGATTTCCTGTGGCCTTTTAGCTAAGAAGACAGCTTAGTTTATATAAATTCTTAAAATTTATCCAAATTTCCATAAGGGTGGAATTACAAACTATATCCCTAAATTAGTGGTGATAATTTATAATCTAAGTGTAAAATTCTGTAACCTGAGGTAACCGTAATGCAAGGGTGCCTGTATGTATGTAGGTCGTATATTTTGTTTGTTTACATTTGTCTTGCTATTCTCACTTTCAACAAATCATCTACTTCATGCCTTTGTGAAATAAACGATCTATTATTTGAAAATAAGATAAGCAATTAGAAGAGCGTCAGGCTGTAAAACAATGCTTCGATAATATAGACGTCTAACCTATGCTGGCACTGAAAAACAGACATAAAAATGTATATGTATATTAATTATATGATTTCAGAGATGTTGAATGTTTAACAATTCATGCTTCAATCTAATCTAAGGCATAATACCACAAAATGCTCAGTAAATAGGTAACAATAAAATAACATTTTTAGAGCTACCACATTCATCTCCATGATAAAACATGGAATGAGTAAATCATTGTCATCATCACTTTACCATAGCATCCACTTTTCTGTGCTTGCATGGGTTGGGTGAAATTCATTGAGGTATATTTTCTATGGCCAGATGCCCTTCTTGTTACCAACTCTTGCCAGTTTCCAAGTAAGGTAACATTTCCCCATGTTTTCGTTGAAGATTAGAAATGCACACAGCTTGCATGGTGGCAGTACTCTTTAAACTACCATGCAATGTTGAGATAAGATGTAAATGTATACGCATGCATACACCAGGCTTTCAGTTTCTCTATCAAAGCCACATACGAGGCTCTGGTCAGCTCATAGCTATAGTTGAAGACATCCAAGGTGATTGATATCTAATGTTACCACAAGGTTACAATTTTATTGGTAGGTACAGATTAGACTTAGTACTTTTTTTCTTTTATTTTTTATCAACCCTAGCAGAATGAAAGATAAAGTTAACTCTTGAGATATTATCTGAAAACAAAGGGACTTAATCTAGTGCTCTTTTGATTCTACCAGCCACTTCCCTTTATAACATGAGCAATACATAGCAGCATTAGGTGAGCACTTTAGCCCCAAACCAACCCTGATTAAGCAGACCTATAATCACTACATCTCCCTTTTCACACATGATGTAAGTAGGGCTTTTATCAAATGGGTTTTTTTTTAATGATGAGATTTGAGGTATCCTGAAGTTCATAAAATAAGCACCAATTAGGAACTAGTTTGATTTAATTCACTTCCCTCATCCTCAATATAAGGCTCAAAATGTTAGACTGTGTGTCATAGTTAAGAAATTTTTATTTTAAAATGTCTAGATCTTGCTAAAAGAAATTGAACTTCCATCTTTAGAAATGACTTAGTTTAAATATTTTAATTTGAGCAGATGTTAATATTAAGGAAAACTAGGTTGGTAGTGTTTGGTAAGTGTGTTTTGTAAGTGGAAGACAATAAATAACAGTAGTTTCATTATTTAACCACAGACTTCTGATCCAGGCTTGGCCTCCCCACCTCCTCAGTATTATTGAAGATTACATTATCCAGTGTGTCCTTTTTTTAAAATAGTTGGATGTGCTTTAGTTGCTATTTCTATAAATTTGAGCAGCCACATAAAGGCTTCTCTGTTGCCCTATTACATTGAGTAATGAGCTGTGCTGAAACACTAAGATACCATTCTTTGTTAACTTGAATCGATTATATGCCAGAAGCACTCAGCCTCTGTATCTCACTTATATATCAGTCTGTCTAATGTTTTTGAAGCTCTTGAGTTTTTCTTTTTAATTCTATTTACTTTTTGTATGCTTTTTAGGCAAAAATGGATGAATTGCAGTTATTTCGTGGTGATACTGTCCTTTTGAAGGGTAAACGTCGCCGAGAGACTGTTGTCATTGTTTTATCTGATGATTCAGCATCTGATAATAAAATCCGAATTAATAGGTGTGTGCGCAGCAACCTCAGAGTTCGCCTCGGAGACATAGTTAGGTAGGTAAAGGACTTCTTTTAAATATCTTTGCAGTTTCTATTTTTCCTTTCTTTTGTGAGTTTAATTTCTTAGTTTAAACTATTTCATTTTAGTGTCCAGTCTTGTCAGGATGTGAAGTATGGTCGGAGAATACATGTCCTTCCAATTGATGACACTGTTGAAGGAATTACAGGGTAAGTACACCATTGCTCTCTTTCTGTGTAAAGATATTACTAAAACAGTAAAACATTAACGGAACTATTGATATTCCCTCTGTTGTTGTTGTTGTTGTTGTTTACACCATGTTCACATCAATATAACTTCTGTTCTTGAACTCTCATGATTTTAAGATTGCACTCATAAACTTTGATATTTACTATAAAGACTAGCAAATTCTAGTCCAGTTTTCCAAATATTATTTCATTGACTTGGGTAAAAATATATATACTCATTGATGTATAATGTTTTTATACCACTAGTTATATACACAAACTTGTCTGTGGTTCTACTATACTTTGTGCATCTACAGTTTACATTCAGTATATTGTCTGGAATTTCTTCCTATTTCTTTCCTGAATATTGAGCGTGGCCATTTCCCCTGTAGTAACAGAGTAGTTTTTTTTTCCAATTTTTGTCTTTGCTAAGTTTGCCTCTTGATTCCAGGTTTTGTTTCCAGAAATCTTCAGATTGTTATAAGAACTAGTTGATTAACATAAGAGTTCCCATAGACACCTGGTTTTAACTTTCCTCTTATTCCCTCTAAGACTATAATAAACCGGTGGGAGCTGAGGACTTGGGGCCTCATGCACCCATATATCTGCATGCTAAATTAATTGCTGAACTCTTTGTTGACTGCCCCCTTGTTTACTGCAACTCTATACATAGCTTGTATGGTCCTCATATGCTGTTCATATATTCCTAGTTAATGACAAGGTTGTGGAACATGGAAAAAAGCCTTCTCTAAGTCACCTGAAAGATGGCATTGATAGTACTTTTTCTTGATACAGAACTGAACTACATCCAGTCTATGCTAATTTAGTTCCTAATCACTTGTGCTTTCCATGACTTTCAAAAGCAGGTCTAACAATTTGCCATGTTTGCATCAATATAACTTCTGTTTAAGAACGGAAGTTATATTGATGTAAAGATGGTGTAAACAATAGCAACAGGGGAATGTCAAATCAAGAGGATCTTTTTCACCTTTGTAGCAATCAACAATATCACTTCTTTGCCAGTTATTGGCTATAGCCCCTTCCTGTACTACCAGATTCAATTTGCGAGTGACTAGCATTTGTCCTACTTTGCCAAATGCATTAATAATCTCAGCAACAATTTCTGAAGGACCAGCTGCCTTCTCTGTTTTCGTATCCTTAACTGTGCTGTCAACTTGAGTGGTTATTGTTCTATGGTTGGGTCTGTTCCTTGGAGTTGACTCTCTCTGTTTCTCTCTCCCTTGTGCATTCTTCCATTTTGGAAACCTTATAATAGCACTCCTATACCTTTTGCCAGTACCATTTTGATTTTCTTTAGTATATTGCCTTGCAATTCAAAGCATCTCAGCAAAAACTTGTTTTTGCTTCCCTCTTAAATATATTTGGTCTAACATCTTTTTCAGGTTCTTAGTATTATTCTCTGCTTCCTCTATTCTCCCAAGTTATTCAGACTTTTTTTTTTTCCACTTAAACTGCTCTATCTACACTACTATTCTACTACCATATCACTTTTTATTTGGCAGGAACCTTGTACCAGCAATATATCTCATTTACAGCCTTTAGCACTCCTTGCCCACTAGACTATAATTATCCATCTCTTCCCTCTTGTTAAATGCTCCAACTAGCACTTTTCTGAAAATAAGACTGTTCACTCATTTCTAGCTTCCATATCTTTCTACAGACTGATTTATCTCTGCCTGTCTAGTTCTTATTCTGAAGTTACTTTTCACTAGTCTATGTTTTTCCCTAGGGAAAGATTTTTTTATTTATAACTATCTGTCTGTTTTGTTTTCTGGTAAAAATGTCGAGTCATTATCATCACAGAACTTTAGTAGACCTGATCCCTCCTTATCCCTTCACCAAAACAAGACAAATTCTCAGTGCACACCATGGAATCCATCCAAGTGTTACCCAGTATGCCTGTTAAAATATTCAGTTACAATAATGTAATTTTCCTTTAAGTAGTAGTTTGCATGAGATCCTTCGGATCATCTGTCAGCTCAGATTGTGATACATACTTGATTACTTTAATAATTTCTCTGCCAACCTTTTCCTCTCACACTTGCTGTCATCTACCCAGAATTTATATCTAACAAAAAAGAAATAAAATATCCAAAAAATAAAAACGGAAAAAGAAACAGGAAAATGTATGAAAGCTATACATGCACACATTTGAGCACACGCATACTCTCCTTTATGCACTTTAATATGCTTCTGCTAAGTTTTTATCTCCCAAATTTCATAAGGCATTGGTTGAATTGAAGATATAATAAAAGGACATTTTCTCAAAGTACCATGTCTATTGGAGCAGTTGCTTTATGTCATAATAAAGTTGTTCACTTATGGACAGACTATAATAGCTCCAGTAGCAAAGTTTGAATTCCTAACCCTTGTAACCACTAATCCTTACAGCATAACTTCAGACATCATTATATAGAAAATGTTTGAAAAAACAAAAAATGATATATCTGTTAATGAATCCAGAGAATTATTAAAGCATTGGACAAAATACCTTATAGTGTTAGCTTCTTTTACATTTAAACTTCAAATTTACCTTTCCTTCTTGCAAGTACCATTCAGATACTAAGTCAATATAAATGACTATAGTTTTGTATGCAGTTTCCCAGTATGACCTCAGTTCAATCATTGAAACCAGTAAACAAATAAACATATCATTATCAAACTGTTAATCTGTTCAAAATTGGTCTTGAACTAAATACAGATAGCCATTGCAATGGTTGTTTGAAACTATGTGTTTTATATTTTCAGAAATTTATTTGAAGTTTATCTGAAACCTTACTTTTTGGAAGCTTATCGTCCTGTTCGCAAAGGAGACATCTTTCTTGTTCGGGGTACAATGAGAGCTGTTGAATTTAAAGTTATTGAAACTGACCCCAGTCCATATTGTATTGTGGCACCTGACACCATCATCCATTGTGAGGGAAAACCTGTAAAGAGAGAGGTAAGAAGTTTGTTATATCATTGGGGCACTGCAAGAATTCTGTCTTACCTGACTCACTCTACCTCCTTTTTTGCTTTTACTTTACACCATCCCATTACTCTCTTACTGTCTATTGATGTCTCTTTTCCTTATTGCCCACCTATGTGTATATATTGGCTATTATTGGTGATAATGGCAAACCCATAGCTAAACCCTCATCTTGTCGATATATATCAGTATCTACTCTGAAGTAGGTAGTTTCTACACAGAAGGTCAACATTTTCATCAAGTTTCCTATTGGTATACTAGTGCTATCTTTTAGATAGGTGTCTGTCATTAGTTTTTCTTGAATACTGATAGTGCTTCATCAGTTGGGACTTTGGTGAACAGACTTATCACATCTAGACTTACCATCTGGTTGGATCCAATGAGGATATCCTTGATCAATTCTGTGAAGTGGGTGGAATTCTTCACGTATGATGTTGACTTACCTGCTAATGGACTGATTATATCCACAAGGAAGCAGCTCAGTGAATGACCTGCTGATCCTCTACAACTCACTATGGGTCTTAATGGAATAACCATCCTTGTGAATCTTAGAGAGGCCATACATATGTGGTAGCTTACTGTAGTGTTGGGTCAGTTGTCTATACTTCATTGGTATGAAGTGATCCTTGTTCTTGATCAAGATCTGTGACAACTTCCTCTCTGTTTTCAGAGTTGGGTCTTCCTTTACTTTACTGTAGCTACCATCACTTATGAAACTTGCCAATTTTTCAGAGTAATCAGACTTGTTCATCACCTCTGTAGCATTGCCCTTGTCCGCTTCTTAATCTGGTGTGTCTTTACAATCTCAAATTTTCTCTTGTATGACTTTTCTAGATCGCTTCGAGCTTTATTTGAATCCACAGGTATCTTTACATTCAAGCCAGTGGGTATTAGCTTTGAGTCACTACATCTACACAGGAAGTTTCTAATGGAGTTTCTCTGTATGTCTCCATTGAAGTCTAATGTCGGCTCCGTATCGATTAGATAATACTGTTCTATATTTTAGAGATTATATCCGTCCAATGTAAATAATGTACAGAATTCTTCATCTCTAAAATATAGAACATTAATGGAATTCTGCTTCCACATCTGGGACAGCACTGCTGCTACATAGACGTTCTGCACTACTTTCTCTTCACTCTGCCTTCTCTCTTGCTATTGCAGTCATTAGTTTCTGCTCCTCAGAGCTAGCTGGTCTCATGCCTGCTCTCTTATCACTCTTTTCATCTCCCTTTTTGTGTTTGGGACCCTGACCACTATGTTTTATCTTCGCTCTTCTAAATGTCACCCTTTTATCAATGTTTTTGCTATCAACTTCATCCATTTTAGAGAGCCTACCTATTAAGGCCATCATCTTTGTGACTACTATTTTGTAAGTAGGAAAAAAAAAATGATTGTTTTAATTATATATTGTTGTGTAACCACTACTGTACTCTATTGCATCATTGCTTAGGATGAAGAAGAAGCTCTTAATGAAGTTGGTTATGATGACATTGGTGGTTGTAGGAAACAATTGGCTGCCATTAAAGAGATGGTTGAACTTCCACTCAGACATCCACAGTTGTTCAAAGCAATTGGTGTGAAGGTAATAAACAGCTTTTCAATGTTGATATATATAGTGTACATCACTTCTATATATCAATCTTCTCTGTCCACATTTAGTCTAAGAATATTTATAATTATTTTTGCATCATTTTATTATCATAAATATAATTTAGATTTGTAAATATTTGTAGAGATGGATCTTTTACCTATTGCTAAATGATTTAGTTTCTATTTTAAGCTACGTAGATTTTTTACTTCAGTATTTGGCATTATAAGTACCAGACAACAAACCAACTGACGAGTCTAAAATTATATATTTTTTACTTTCCTTATGACAAATAAATGTATGGTTTGTGTCCTGTCAGAGGCTTGCTTGTTCTTTTTTCTGCTTCTAGTTGCTAATTAAACTTAGCAGTTAATTTATAGGGAGTCATTTGTATAAGCTAACTACTTTGTAGCCTTGGCAATATGCATTAATACAATCTTGAAATATTTTAAAGAGTATTTGAATTTTTTTTCCCATATTCTTTGTTAGTAATTTAAATTCTATTTCAGCCACCAAGAGGAATCCTCATGTATGGTCCACCAGGAACAGGCAAGACTTTAATTGCTAGAGCCGTTGCCAATGAAACAGGAGCCTTTTTCTTCCTGATTAATGGTAAGATTTCCTTTTTTCAATGGGATTTATTTCACTTACTGAAACTAGAAGCTGGTACTTAAAATCAGAAAATAACATGTAACCATTAACTGCTAGGTGATGCCAGATAATGACTTGAGTTTTAGCTTCCTTTTCCCTTGTAAAACCTTATTTAATTGGTTTATCTGTTGTCTTGGAAACCACTGAGAAAAATCATTGTCTTTGGTGCAAAATTTAAGTTAGTGTAGTTCAGTATTTCTTAAAGTTGTGTGTGGGTTGCTTCAGTATGGGATTTGAGTACCAAGTGTATAAAACTTTATATCAATGAATATATAATATATAGATAATACCTTGTCCACTTTTGGTGGGGCTCATGATTTTTTTGAAAATCAATGTGGTTGAGAGACATTTTTTCCCCATATCTACAGACACTTATTTCTGTTATTTGGGTTTATCACCCTCTGTTTAAAGCATATTAAGACACAAGTAAACCTCTCGTATAAATGGTCACTGAAATTATATTATTGTAAACTAAAATTGCATGCTAAAAGTTACCTAAATACATATATATATATATATATATTTTTGATTGGTGAATATAAGGAATATATAAACCAGTGAAATAGTTTTATAAAGAAGGGAGTAATACGATCTTGTGCTTGGTTGGCTGTCAGCAAGCATAAGTTATATCCATATCACTATGCATTGGCATTTTAATCTTCTCAACTAGAAGAGTAGAATTAGTTTATTTTTATATATGGTGGCTGTTCCAACAGCCAAATGTTTAGCCATGGTTCTTTGTGTTTCACATGTTTATTGTTTATTATAGGTCCAGAGGTAATGAGCAAACTGGCTGGTGAATCAGAGAGTAATCTGAGGAAGGCTTTTGAACAAGCAGAAAAAAATGCTCCTGCCATAATCTTTATTGATGAGATTGATGCTATTGCTCCTAAAAGAGAGAAGGTATTGTTCTGTTTTTCTGCTACAATTTATGACTTAAGTATTTTGAAAGTTCGTAAATCTTTCTCTATTTTTTACCTTTATCTCAAGTTATTTAGTGCAGAATGAAAGATCATATCCTTTTTTTTTTTTTTTTTCTAATTGCCATGTTTATTAATTAAACATTTACTTATGGTTTCCTTGTGAATCCTTTATGCATGGATGAATGTAAAAGGTATCTTGAAAACTGGAGTTAACTTGGAAATTTATGGGATGGCTTAGCTTATTCATATTAAGTACTGGATAAATATGGGTTGCTACAAGCAGTCAGAGCTGCAGTAAGCAGATTTCAAAAGATTTCAAGTTCAGAGCAGTAGTTTGTAAATGGTAATGGTGAGGAGTATCAGAAAATTTATCAATTAGGTAGAAGCTTTTCCCTGAACATAGCTTGGTTATATTAGGGATAAAAAGTAGGTTGTGGGAATGATCTCTATAACTGAAGTTTAAGTTAGTAGGTGTTCAGTGTAAATTATTCAAGACTCTGAAGTCTGCTAGGTATTGATTTTGATTTTATCAATAATCTTTTAGATGTTAATGGGCTGTATTTAGCTAAATATTTGAGCATTTGTAGGCATTTACATTGCTTAATTGTCTTTGATACATTTGAACATCTGTTTTTCAAAAGATACCCGTTTTGAAATTTTTTGTTGTCTGTGAAAATATTTATATAAATGTTGTTTCTATTTATTGACAGACTCATGGAGAAGTTGAAAGACGTATAGTTTCTCAACTGTTGACTCTGATGGATGGCCTAAAACAACGTGCTCATGTTGTTGTCATGGCTGCCACCAATCGACCAAACAGTATTGATCCAGCTCTCAGACGTTTTGGTACTTATATTTGTTTCATAAATTTTACTAATTAACTGGGTGTTTTCAGTTGGAACTGATTTAATGAGTACAGCAACTGATTTTTGCATCTAAAGAATCTAAACTTTTATTTCTCTTTAAATTCTGCTTCAGTCAACTTAGAAATGATAAATTAGATAGAAGGGATAAAACAAAATAATTCTGTGGTAAGGTAAATTAACTGGTTTCATCAGGTGTGATGCCCAAAGACATCAATCACATGCAGCCTAAACACTTTATGTCAATCTTGCACTGGTTCCATGAACATTACATAACTGTGATAACTAACCAGCATTTTAACTTAAGTTGGCCATCACACCTGAGAATGTTTTCATCTTTACCTTGCATAATTGTGTTGACTCTATTAAGTTGTGCAAAATATCTCTGTTAAATATTCCAGCTTTGAAACCCAAAATTCACTTTGTAGGTATTCCAAGAAGCGTTCAGGTTTTACTTCTTTAAAAAATGCAAGCAATTCATTTTGGAGCTCATGTATGTGACCTTACCTTTTGAGAGCCACCTGACTTTTGTGTGTAAAAGTAAGCACTTGTGTTGGGAATCCATATCAACACAAATTTGTTCAAATAAACAACACTTCAATGGCCTACTTTTAATATAATTAACCATTTCAACAACTTGGTTTAATACCTCTCATTCTTAGTTTAGAATTTAGTATTTAGATTTTTGCCACTTTGACATTTACATATGAACTTTCAAGTGAATTTTGGTTTGTATTTTTCATATTTTGAAATATAATCTTACTTTTTTGAGGCGCACCTAATTGCATCTTGTGGCACACCAGTGCACCGCAGTGCACGGTTTGGGAACCACTGGTCTAAACATTGCTTTTACCAAATCTGATAAGGGTGAGAGACTAGTGGTGAATGATGCAGGTTTTTGGTAGATCTGATTCTGAATGGAAAATAATCATTTTGTTTAAATGTATAGAAGAAACTGAGCAGTTGCTTCTAGAAGTAATAATGGTGGACTAACAAAAATTAGTCAGTATTTATGAAGATTCTTTACAGAATCTTTCTGCATATTAACATTCACTATAATAATCACTTGAAGTCTTCTAACTTCTCTATATATGGGTAATAACACTATGAGACATCAGTGCTGTGATTAAGAAGTTTTTAGAAACAGTCTTTGTAGGTCATTTTGTATATCTCTGGCTTTATTAATAACAGGTTTTGTTATGTTTAGACAGAAAAATATTTCCACCAGTCTCATTTTGTGGTATTTGTCATGAGTTCTCCATATCTAACATGATATTGTAGGACAGTTCATTTGACAAAAGCACAAACAATGGCAAAAAAAAAAAAAAGGATTTCAGAAAGATACCAGAGATATTAAAACAGCTTGTACAAGTATTTTTTTGCTGTCACAATTTATTTTCTTTAATGGTGATTTGCTTTGCATTTCTTATGTCCACTGTAATTAACAGATATCTGTATATAACCCTTCTAATGATCTATTACCATCAACTTTAGCTTGTCAACCCTGTGATTAGTAAATCTCATTACCTACTCGTATGTAAAGGAGTTACAAACATCATTACTAATTACTCGATATGGTTTTCTTGCAGGTCGTTTTGATAAGGAAGTTGACATCAATGTTCCTGATGCCACTGGTCGTCTTGAAATTTTGCGTATCCATACAAAGAATATGAAGTTGGCAGATAATGTTGACTTGGAACAGGTAATCTCACTCCCTTACTTTCCCAATCAAAGAGAACTGTAGAAATGAAGTGCATTGTACAAGTTTACTACCATAACCTTGGGTTGACTTACCCATAACATTTATCATTTAAACATCCATTTTCCATGCTGGCATGGTTTCTATGACTGGATATCCTTTCTAATGCCAACCGCTTCACAGGGTATACTAAGTGCTTTTTGTGTGGCACGGGCACTTTCGTGTGGTGCCAGCACCCGTTAATATGTGAAATTCTGTGAACAGAAACAGGAAATCTGTTGGATTGTCTGTAGCTTTTATTGTACTACTTTCTGGTCCTTGAGTTCCTTTAAGTTTTTGGATCAGCTCTTTGGTTTGAGGATAACCTCTGAGTTGAGATGTTTTACTCTGGTCTATGTATATGACTTATTATGTCAATAATAATGTAATGTAGTTTATTGTGGTTGTTTAACCTCTGGTTACTTTTGATTAAATATTCTTTGAAGATCCTGCCTCTTACCCCTCCCCCATGTTTTTAGGCTTACAATATTCAATGTCTCCTTCATTAAGACATTGGGTATGTTCTGAGGGAGACCAGACCAGAATTTCCACTTAGTTAGACAATTCTGTAAGCAGTTACCACATTGGCTTGATGAACAAGTGTTGTCTCTGCTGTCTAACCTTTTTGTTACTATATACTTGTTGAGATATACTGCTTTTATTTCAATTAATTTTGAAAATAAAGGAGGGTTTAGTAAAATAACTTTTGTCTTTATTAAGCTAGTGTTTGGTACATAAATTAACATACAGTTTTGAAGGAAGATTTTAATCACTTTAAAACGAGAAGTTTGTATCCTAGAATCAGTCTCAGATGAATTGGTATCAAAAAGGTTAAGAGCATCTCCAACTGAACTGATCCATGACCCAAAGCATCTGTGACTGACACCTTAGTTGCACTCATCCTATTCTATATTGGAATGTACCTTGTGTGTGTCCTTTTTAAGACTATAAAGTATCATTAAAGGGAGATTTAGCTGCTATTTCTAGCAACTGAAGTATGTGTGTAGCTGCTCTCTCTTTGGCTTCAGCTCACTCTGAGTAGATAAATGTTTGGCTTTTTTCTAATGTTGATACATTGATATTAATCATAATCATTATTTTTGGCATTCACTTTTCTAAACTGGCAGGGATTGGACAAGACTTTTGAGACTGTGTTTTATGATTAGATACCCTTCCTTACTTTAACCCTTTTCATTGCTGCTTAAGATATATGCAGTGGGTCTGTTATAAAAACCGAGATACACAATGTGAATTTTCTTTTTGTTGCAGATTGCCCAAGAAACTCATGGTCATGTTGGTGCTGACTTGGCATCTCTTTGCTCTGAGGCAGCTCTTCAGCAGATTCGGGAGAAGATGGATCTTATTGACTTGGAAGATGATTCGATAGATGCAGAAGTGCTTGATTCTCTGGCAGTTACAATGGAAGACTTCAGGGTTTGTACACATTCCATCTTTATATCTCTAAATTTTTCTTTCTCTCTTCCTCTCCTTTCCTTGTTAACTATATATGGTCATGCTTGTGTGACATCTGTTGTGAGTGAGATTACCTGTCTTTCATAAATTTCTCCATAATATGAAGGTGTAGCATGGTGATAGTGACCTTTTTATGTCAGCATGTCAATATTTTTGTATCTTTAATAATCCTGTCATTGGAGTGTTACTTAAATGTATTTTAGATGTAGGTCATCATCATCATCGTTTAACGTCCGCTTTCCATGCTAGCATGGGTTGAAAGGCATATAAGCATTTTCTAAAATGTTTTTGCAGAATTTTTTTTTTTTTCTTATAAACTCATTGCTTCTAACATACCTTATAGGTTTATCATTATTGGTACTGTAAATATAATACTGTTCTTATTGTCTCCTAGCTATTACTTATTTCTGTGGACTGTTGTTAACTTTTCTATTGGACTTCATATTTTCAGTGGGCTCTTGGAAAGAGTAATCCTAGTGCTCTTAGAGAAACTTCAATTGAGGTTCCTTCTGTCACCTGGGATGATATTGGTGGTCTTGATGATGTTAAGAGAGAACTTCAAGAACTTGTTCAGGTAAGCTGTCTCCCTTTTTTGCAACCAAATTTCTAATGAAATGCAGTTCATGAGCTTACATTTTTCAAAATAATTGTTGAGTTGGAGGGGTTCAGTAAAATAGTTTTATTAAGCTGGTGTGTAGAGAATAGTTAAGGGAAGGTTTATATCAAAATCTTCCTCTTTTTGTCTTTCTTGATAAAATAGTTAATGTTAGAAAGGGCCACCAATTAACTGTTAACATTTCAGTCTGAAAAATAACCTAAGAATAATAATTAAAAAAAAAAAAAAGCATTGACATGTTCTAGCACTCAAGTATGTACTTTTCTGGAAAATTCTATAGGCGTTTCCCATTCAGTATTCCATAAGTTGTCTTCCATTTCAGATATATTTTCATACTTTCTCTTTGAAAAATTGAATTCATATAATAAATTCTGTTATCTTTGTAACATTATTAATTTCTACTTATTAATGTTGTTTTTTGTCTTTTAAACTTAAAAAAAATTTTTTTTTTCAGTATCCTGTTGAGCATCCTGAGAAATTCCTCAAGTTTGGCCTGACTCCATCTAAGGGAGTTTTGTTTTATGGGCCACCTGGATGTGGTAAAACCTTATTGGCAAAAGCAATTGCTAATGAATGCCAGGCCAATTTTATTTCTATTAAAGGCCCTGAATTGCTTACCATGTGGTTTGGAGAGTCTGAAGCAAATGTCAGAGATATCTTTGATAAGGTAACCTTTTTCTTCCTATTATGACCTCAAAATTCATAGACTTACTTTTAAGCTCACCCTCTCTATGAAGCATAGGCCATCAACAACTTTTCTTCTCTCTTCTTAGATTTGGGCTGTCTTTTCTGCTTCTCTCCAGTTGCATTTCTAGTTTTTCAGCTTTGCTGCATTGCCTCCTATATTTCCCAGAGAGAGAGAGAGGTCACCATCCAGGATCTTGATGGTTTTGAATTGCCATTGATGCTTCTGCAACTTTGCTTTTTTTCTAGGTTGTGGTGTTGGCCTTACACTTTCTTTACTTCTGAGAAGAGGCAGTCCATATTAGTTTGACATCTGTCCTTTGACCTGTGCAGCATGGGAGGTCTTATCAGGAGCTTGCACTCTGCTAGCATAGCTCTTTGGGTCATTGAGTCACACAAGTCACAGTAATGCAATAAGAACTGGACTTTGTGTATAATATACTACAAAAAGAAAAACTAGTTCAAATACAATAAAAAATATATAAATATGATCAAAAATATTTCAAATCAACATTGAAAGACTTTCCAATGACTTAGCACAATATTTGGTTTGATTTCTATCTCAATAATACTAAAATTCTAGGGATGTTTGTGTGTAACTGAAATATCTCAGAAATAGTATATTTTATTTTAATTTTTTTTTACATATTTATTTTCATACTTACCTTTGGCATTGCAGTACAAATTTTGGTGACATTTGGACCTCTATTTAAATGATTAAACACAATTTTTGTTTGTTATTTCTTGATGTAAAAAAAACATGGCTTTGATTACTATTGTTTAGATAGTTCCAATTCAGTAAGTCCAGAAGTGAGGTTGAATATATATACATGTATAGGTACCATGAATTCTCATTCTACAAACTGGCAAACAATTCTATGAATACTTTACCAGGTAACGCTGGGTAGTAAGTATAGTAATTATATATATATATTTACCAGTGCCGCTAGACTGATTCCTGTGCAGGTGGCATGTAAAAAACACCACTTGAGCGTGGCCGTTGCCAGTACCGCCTGACTGGCCCTCATGCCGGTGGCACGTAAAAGCACCCACTACACTCTCAGAGTGGTTGGCTTTGGGAAGGGCATCCAGCTGTAGAAACTCTGCCAGATCAGATTGAAGCCTGGTTTGCCAGTCCTTGGTCAAATCGTCCAACCCATGCTAGCATGGAAAGCGGACGTTAAACGATAATGATGACATATATATATATATATATATGTGTGTATATATACATACATACATACATACATATAGTCACAACATCTTTTTTTTTTTTTTTTTTTTTTTAGAAATACATCTTATTGATTAACAATTTCTCTTATAATATTTGTTGTAATTACCAAATAACTGACAAGATATATTTTTGTTTTTTCTTACACTTCTAGGCTCGTTCTGCTGCACCATGTATCTTATTCTTCGATGAATTGGATTCAATAGCTAAATCTCGTGGTGGAAGTGTTGGTGATGGTGGTATGTATTCTCTTGTGCTGAATTCTGGATTGAGGAATGATTATCCCCGTGGTGCTATTTTTTTTTGTTTGTAGCTTCAGGAATAGCAGATTCTAGCAACAACATCTTTGAAATTGTCAAAGCCAGTTTAAGATATTATGTTGGGGAAATTCTAAAAGTATACATCATTTAATTTGATAAATGTTATGGAAAAATCTTTTACTTTTAAGGAATTTGGTCTTAAGTATGAAGGTGTTTTAAATTGTTTAATTCAGTTCAACCCTGGTAGATTAGATCTGTCATCAAAGGTATTTCAGCAATAATTACCTTGTTTTGCATTCAGACTACATTATCTGAATCCCTTTTCTTCTTCAGCAAGATGTGTGTGTTGGCTTTTAACTGTGATTTGTAGTGAGTTGAGCTCACTACAAACAGACTTTCAGTTTATGTATTTGGAATCCTCGTCAGTTTTATGCCTGCTTTTTCATGCTTGCAATGAGTCAGGTGGAATTTGTCAGTTTTTCTATGGCCAGATGCTTTTGTTAAACTTCACCTATTTCTAAGCAAGGTGATATCTTCCCTTTGTGAGACATTTTTCATGGAAAGATTGGAAATGAACATCACTTGATGGTGCTCATTTACAAGCTTCATATGATGTCGAAACAAGGATACACACACACATACACACAACTGGCTTCTTTCAGTTTCTACTTACAGGGCTTTTGTTAACCCAAGGCTATAATAGAAGACATTTGCCCTAGGTGTTAGGTAGTTGGGATGAACCTGAAACCACATGGCTGTAAAGCAAGCTTCTTAACTACACTATCCTTCCTGCAAATACTGTTAAGTTAGAAAATTTTGTTGACTTGCATTTAATTTCAGTTTTACCTTATCACTTTTAGGTGGTGCTTCGGATAGAGTTATTAACCAGATGCTAACAGAAATGGATGGAATGAATGCAAAGAAAAATGTTTTTATCATAGGAGCTACTAATAGGTAAATTGATTTTGTATTTCAAAGAAATTGCTCTTTTGTATTTTCTGTTACTATTTCTTTTCTAATGTTGTAAAATTTTGTTGCAGACCAGAAATAATTGATGCTGCCATTCTTCGACCAGGCCGTCTTGATCAGTTGATATATATTCCATTGCCTGATGGAAAATCTCGGTCCCAAATTCTAAAAGCTAATCTACGAAAATCTCCTGTTGCTAGAGTAAGTTCTATTTTATTACTGATTACTCAGAATCTGTTTTAACACTTCAATGAGCATACTTAATATAGTGAGTCATAAGAGAAGTTTGAAACTGTTGTAATACATTTATAATGAGAAAAATCATTAGTCTTTGTTGTCAAGAAGACATTCTAAGGGCAAAGAAGAGAACTCTGAAATTTAAGTTCAGGTATAAATGAAGAAATGCAGTGAGCAGTAAGTAGGCGTGGTGACCGCTCTGATCATGTTTGTTTTATTATACCTCCTTAATGAAGTATAGTCTAACATGAAACTGTCAGGCAAAGTTTTCATAAAAATTAATCCCTTGTTAGTTTGAAAATTTTGCAGGTATGTTATAAAATGTCAGTTTGGGGTCCCATTGCCTTTCTGAAAATACAAGATTCTCTTGTGCTGGCTCGTATTGCCTACTGGATCTCTATTTCACTTGTTGCTAAGTAGTGTTCCTCATCAGATTGTCAAATGGACTAGTTGATAAAATTAAAACACTTGAACTTCACTTCATGAATTTTTTCATAATATATTGTATTGCTCTGCTATTTCAGGATGTCGATCTAGAATGTCTTGCTGTAAATACAAAAGGTTTCAGCGGTGCAGATTTGATGGAAATTTGCCAACGTGCTTGCAAATTAGCAATTAAAGAGTCAATTGAAGCTGAGATTCGATTAGAGAGAGAACGCAGTCAAAGTGCAGATGCAAACATGGTGAGTAGTAATGCTCTGATAACTAATGTGCTTGGGGCATTAGTGCTTGAGACTTCTTCCTATACATTTCTCAACTTAAAATTTTTTTTTTCTTTTATAAGTGTTGTGTTAAAGGTTTGTAAGTTTGTTTGTACATTTGTTTTATGACCAGACCTTCTTTTCACTAACATTTTTATTTCTGTCAGGGAGATTTGTTTTTTCTGCTTGTCTTTGAAAGCATAAAGCTGCAGGACTTGTTTATTGAAAATGTGAACACATCAGTTTGCCTAGATGGTGTCATGTGAAGATACGGAATGTAACATTCTTACATACTCTTATAAACAAGGAGCTGCCATTCAGTTTCTGTCTACTAATTTCACTCACAGGGCATTGGTCAGTCTAAGGTTGCCTAAATGCTGTGTTTGAACCTTGTTGGCGATGTTAAATATGTAAAATTATCAGTTAGAAAAGAGAAAGGAGGGATTCATTAGTTTTGTGAGTTATTGCATACCACCAATATCTAGTTAGCTTTGTCTCTGCAACCATTACCGAAAGATTCTTACTATGACATTGTGCTGAATGATCTTCTAAAGCTTGTTTATCATGTGCAAAAGTAATGAGTGTCAGCATTTGTCTATTACCATTTTAATCCGTTTGATATCAACCTGCCTGAAGCTGCCTTTGGTTCTAAGGTACAAAATTCTTGTTTTAAAAGGATCTAATTTAGAATCTTCCAGCAAAATTGCATGTTAATTTACATTCTAAACATCAGGTTAATGAGGACAGTTATTTTATTAAATTTTTCATTATTTTAAAAATAAATTGAAGGAAAGGGCATAGTAAACAACTTTTGAAAATCTCTCCCATAGCTGTTGAAATTGCTGCCATTGAATTTTATTCTCAAATTGTGTTGGTTTAATATCAGCTGGGAAAATATGGACTGAGGGAATTCCCAGAGTTTAGAAACATTAGGGGTAACTTTGAACTGGATGGAGAGAGTATGCAAGTAAGGGCTCCTTCAGAAAAGAGGCCCCTGACTAGGGATAGAGGGCTGAGATAGGAAACAAATTGTATCATTCATTTACCATCTTTCTAATGTCTTTTTTTATATATTTTTTTTTAAATCTAACATAACTATGAAGTGTTTATCTTCAGCTTTGTTATGAGTTTTAATGAGTAAGATTGTAGGTTCCAACCTTACCACCTCATTCCTATTGTCATATGGAGTAAACCACATTCCTATTAAATGAATTTTGGATACTCTGAAGTTTTCTCTAGAAATACATAAAGAATAATATTCAACATTATAAAATTGCAAAAGTATCAACTGGGAGTATGCATCATAATAAAGCTTGTTGAGATGTTAATTTGGTCCATCACAGCTTTTAGTTGGTGGATGCAAATATCCATGCAATTGTTGATTCATTTAATTATATAAAAAATTAACCTTTTTAATTAAAAATTATTAAGTTACCAACTAGGCTGTTCTTCACTATCGTTTTCTCTCTCACACTATTTTCTTTCTTTCTCATTTCTCACTGCTATTCAATAAAAGTGCAGTTGAATTGCTTTGCAATCACGTGTTAAGTGCAATCATACTGTGCAGCATCTTGGAATGCATGTATTCCATAGCCTTAGGTTGGTCTGGTCCTTGTGAATTAGTCAGAAAGTGTGTAAGCTTATCTGATATACCTGTAATTCAAATAACCATCCTTGTTATGCACTCTCACCATGATTATGCCTGAGAATTACATTAACCCTTTCGTTACCAAACCGCCCAAAGCCGCCTGAAAAAAATTTTGGTTCATGTGACCAAGCCGCCCAAAACCGCCCATAATCACCTATTCATATTTAAATGAGAATATCTGAGCAAATCTCGTTAGTACATTCGTGAAAACACGTGATTATTTGTGTAAACAGTTCAGCTATAGTTTTGTACGACGATCATGTTTTTTTAATTTTGTGAATTTTGGGAGATTTTTTTCCAAATTTGTTCCTGTTGTGTTTTCAAAATTTGTAATC
>NC_068987.1:74420938-74421861 GCF_001194135.2 Octopus bimaculoides
ATAATATTTTGTTGTATACCCAATTGAATATTAGCTAATAACCCATTTTCTATAGCGATGTTTGAACAAAAATTTAAATAATTTTATATTTTGTTGAATTTATCTGTAATTAAAGTCACTTTGTGACAAAAATTTTGGTATAGAATTGGTTGAGAACCTTTCGTTAATTTATCTTCCAAAAATCACATTAATATGTTGATAAATAAAAAAGTTGTTTAATGAAACCAGCCTAAATTTATGATTGTTAGAAATTAATTGAAACACATAAGGGGTGTAATTTGGTTAGAAATATGGTAACGAAAGGGTTAAGGATAAAAGTGTTTATGGAATACTCAGCCACTTAAGCTACAATGCAATGAGTGGGTAGTTCAGTTCTATTGAACTGAAATAAGCGTCCATACCTAGAAGATTACAGTGATGGTAATAAATACCGAGTATTTATACTTCAGTTAAGCAACCAACTCTCCACACAATAAGTCAGCTTTACTTTAGCACATGACACTATATTTACATTATAGCTGTATGTTTATAAATGGTTTCCTTTTGATTTTTCAGGAAGTTGATGTTGACCCTGTCCCAGAGATCCGTAAAGACCATTTTGAGAGAGCTATGGAGCCAGCTCGTCGTTCAGTATCTGATAATGACATTAGAAAATATGAAATGTTCGCTCAGAATTTCCAAAGGAGTAGAGGTTTTGGAAATTTCAGGTATATCTATTTCTATATGTTATCAATATTATTTTATATATATATATATATATATATACTCTTTTACTTGTTTCAGTCATTTGACTGCGGCCATGCTGGAGCACTGCCTTTAGTCGAGCAAATCGACCCCAGGACTTATTCTTTGGAAGCTTAGTACTTATTCTATTGGTTTCCTTTGCCGAACCACTAAGTTACGGGGGACATAAACACACCAGC
>NC_068987.1:74421871-74428008 GCF_001194135.2 Octopus bimaculoides
ATATATATATATATATATATATATATATATATAAATTATATGATGTATGTAGCTTGTTGTAAATTTTAACTTGGCAGCATTGAGGTTACGTGGTTTGTCATTGTAACGCTAATCGCTATTGTATTGGTTTAAAACTCTCTAGTACCACAACCTCCTTTATTATCATTATTATAGGTAGTACATGCCAAAGAGGTTATTGCAGGCATATTCAGTAAGGATGATCACTTGTATAAGGAACTATATATGCTTATATGTTTGTGGAAGATTGTGTGATTGCTTGCATGTATGGATTTGTTCATATGGAGATGTGTGTGTGTATAGTCATATTCTAGTACTAAAGCTGCAATATATGATTTTTTTTTTTTTTTTCAGGTTTCCTGGTAGCAGTTCAACAGGTGGAAATAATCAACCATCCGGAACAGGTGGTAGTACTCCTAATACATTTGCTGATGATGGTGAAGATGATCTCTACAGTTAGATTGTTACTTCCAGCAAAGTCTTTTATCACCCCCAACAATTTATAAACAAAAAAAATTTTTTTTTTTCTCCCTCTGTCAACCACTTTCAACATGTCTGCTGTTGAATTTGTTAGTTTCACATTCCCTTCTCTCAATAATTTGCCATTTCACTTATCAGTTAAAATGTAGAGCTATTCAAGTATGTTACTTCATGGCCATTTCCGAATTGCATAGTTAAAAGTGGAAAAAAAAAAAAACTAACAAAAAACAAAATGTCTCTAATATCCAAATTTTCATACTTTTTTTTTCTTTATTTTTTACATGTTTCCCATTGAAGTTTTTACTTGAAAATTTTCTCATTTCCCTCCCATTTTATTGATAAACGGAGGAGATACTTATATTCCAAGAAAACACCTATTCGTAAAGAGAAAAGTTTATAAATGCCTACCTACTTTCTCCTCTCCCTGCCACTGAAAAAAATTTAGAAAAAAAAACAACTCAAAAATGTGAACTAAATATTACAGAAAACATAATTTAAAAATGGACAAGACATGGACAATTTTATTCAGACAACAGGCTAAAATGACAAAGGTATATGACAAAAGACGGTTCAAAGCACTGAGATGTTTAAATCGAATGTTATTGCTATAATAAAATACCTATTTAAAAAAGAAAACAAATTTAGAGTATGTTGTTCACTTTGTATTTTTAATGATGAAAAGGTTTTATGTGTTTTTATTGTTTTTTTTTTTCCCCTACCCCCAACGATTTCATGTTTACATCTTTTTTTAATTATTTCTTTTGACTTAACTGCTGTTATGTTTTGGTTTGTTTGTTGCTATCCTGTAAGAAATTTCAGATGAAATTTTTGAATGCTTTTTAGATTGTGAATGGAAAAATATGATAGTACTACTTACTGACCTACATTTTGTGTCAAATTGCAGAAACTTGATTTAAAAAAAATTTTCTTACAAAAATAAAATATTTTTTGACTTCAGCTGGATTTGAACTCTAAATATAAATAACCCAAATAAATACCACAAATCATATTCTGCCACACTAACAATTCTGCCAGTTTTTATCATTTAAAAAGAGAATAGTATTTTCTCTTTCTACTTATCTTTTGTGTTCAGATACTTTTACTTACAATGTTTATATTTATATGAAAGGAATGATATTAATTCAATTACCTTATAAGTTGCATTATTTTGTACTTGATTCTAACTGAAAAGACTGGGAGGTAACTTTGTACCTGGAGCAAAGTTAAAACTATGACAAGAAAATAATTTCCTGCCAAGATAATCCTAAATTAGGGTTGCATCTTATACACAAATACAATAAATAAAATATGCAGGCCAGAGAATACAAACAAATGAAATTGAGTATCATGTTTACTATAATGAGTAAAAGGAAATATCAATAAATAATACTTAAAAAATTATTAATGGAATATTTTCATTAGTTACATTCCTGTATCATCATCAACGGTTAACGTCTGCTTTCCATGCTAGCATGGGTTGGACGATTTGACTGAGGACTGGTGAACCAGATGGCTACACCAGGCTCCAAACTGATTTGGCAGTTTCTACAGCTGGATGCCCTTCCTAACGCCAACCACTCCAAGAGTGTAGTGGGTACTTTTACGTGCCACTGGCACGAACGCCAGTCAGGTGGTACTGGCAACGGCCATGCTCAAAATGGTGCGTTTTACGTGCCACCTGCACAGGAGCCAGTCCAGCGGCACTATTTTCAGTTAATGAAGAAAAGAAATATTGAGCCCATTTGATTGCCTTAATGCATATGTTTAGAAGGAACGGTTTTAATTGAAGAACTTATGGGTTTTGCTCGCTGTAACAATTTTACTGGTTCACTAAATTTCCCCACTAGTGACTTGGGGTAAGTAATGTTAGAATGAAAGACATAACATAAAGGAACAAGGGGAAAGAGGAATTGGCTTTACATTGTAAAGGTCATAAGCATATATATATATATATATATATATATATATATATATATATATATGAAGAATGACAGCTGAAAGTGTTAAGCAATCCAAACGGGAAGTAGTCTGAGGGAGATATGAAGTAAAAACGGTGAATGCTGATATTTAGAATATTAAGCCTCAAGGTAGATAAGGGACTGAAACGAGTAGCGTGAAAATATACTGGAAAAATGAACATGAAATTATATAGCATCTATTTATACTATCAACGGTGTATATAGCCAGTTACTGCTGTATTTCTCAACAGAAATGTAAACACAAATAGAGAGATGAAAATTCGTCTCAGCGAGAACGCTAGAAGCATTTCGGCCATTGAAAATGCCCAAGGTTGAAATGCATCTGGTACTCTTGCTCGCCGCTGCTGGAACGAAGTTTGTATCCTTTTCTTATATGTATTGTTTTTTACACAGAAGTCTCATAAGAAACGTTTTCTCTGGACAAATGTTGTTGTTGTTGGCACTCCGTCGCTTACGACGTCGAGGGTTCCAGTTGATCGGATCAACGGAACAGCATGCTCGTGAAATTAACGTGCAAGTGGCTGAGCACTCCACAGACACGTGTATCCTTAACGTAGTTCTCGGGGATATTCAGCATGACACGTGACAAGGCTGACCCTTTGAATTACAGGCACAGCAGAAACTGGAAGTAAGAGTGAGAGGTGTGGTGAAAGAGTACAGCAGGGTTCGCCACCATCCCCTGCCGGAGCTTCGTGGAGCTTTAGGTGTTTTCGCTCAATAAACACTCACAACGCCCGGTATGGGAATCGAAACCGCGAGTCCGCTGCCCTAACCGCTGGGCCATTGCGCCTCCACTATCGACAATGTGTGTACAGTAAGTATAATATATAGATAGCTATTTTAATTACTGCCTTAGTTGCGTATACCGGATAAAATTAGGTATATATTGTGTGCGGATATGTTATATTTTCTGTTGCATATGTGGTGTTATTCATTTAATCCATTAGATTCCAGATACATTGTGGTGCTACATTAAAAGGTTTTGTCAAATTGATCCAATACTTTTTTTTGAATTTGGAGCTTGCCGTGTAGAAGATGCGCTTTTTCACTTTGCGATGTGTGTACATATATATATATAATTATTCAGCCACTTGCGCGTTAATTTCACAAGCAGGCTGTTTTGTTGATCGGATCAAGTGGGACCCTGGTCGTAATAACCGACAGTGCCAGTGTTGGTTACACACACAAAGATTGCTCTGCGTCATATACGGTCGCATTACGTACAGATGGAAGACTGAGCTTTGTTGGCTAGAGAGTCGGAGAAAGAGTAAGTCTCATAGGCACAATAATTGTTACTAAAAAAAAAAAAAGAACAAAAAACCGCCTCCAGAAATTGGTAACGCACCAAATTATCACACCGTGGAAGAACAAATCATCGAAAATATGCTAACGGTTCATTGGCAGTTACGTGAGATCACATATTACTGTGCCGCCTTTCCCAGCATACATAGCCTAAACCCAACATATTCTTTAGGTTTGTAATATAAATATATATATATAAACAAAGCTATTACGATAGTGTTCGATCGCGGTGACACAAAACATCAAGCCAGAAATACTAAATTCTCATCCTGTGGAGTAATTCTCTTAAACAAAATAAGCCGACGATAAAGTTGGCTTGAAAGAAGATTAAGTGGAGACAGCGTTCCCGTAAAGTTATTTATGATAGATTTCTTATATTGCAATGTTATTATCAGTCCGAGTATGCTTGTTGCACTTTCGAACTGGAGAACAAGCTACTCACTGCGTTTTGTTACGGAGAATATATCTCGCTTGTTGACAAATGGTGTGTATACAAATGAGGTGTGGGATCTTTTTTAAAACGGGGGCCACATTTTTTCATTAACGAAACACTTTGAAACTTGGAACACTGGTAGAATGTGTCATATAAAACATCTTTTTCTCTTAGTCTTCTTTAAAAAAAAAAAAGAAATCCATAAGTTATTCCATGCTAAAATTGTATTTCTGTAATTTCAACCAATCACTGACGTCCATTCAGCCGATATACATTAAGTGCCGACTACATAAACAAACGATTCTGAAACAATTAACCCTAACCCTAACCCTAGGGTTAGGGTTAAAGCAAATTTAAAATGAAAAAAGCAAATAAAACGAAGGTATGGAGATTAAATACGCTTTACATCGCTTAATCAGCCAAAGGAGTAAATATAAACAACTGAATACTTGTCAGTGATTGGTTGAAATTATCGAAATAAGACAATTTTTTACATGAAATAAATTCGAATACAAAAATATTTTTCTGTTCTATAACACAAAATAGATAAGTATACGAAGTTTGAAAGTCTTTCCGTACCAAAAACACTACGTAAAACATTAATGAAAAATGTGGCCCCCGTTTTAAAATAGATCCGAGGTGTGTACACGTCATTTATCAACAAGTGAGATATACTCACCATGACAAAACACAGTGAGTCGCTTGTTCCCCAGTTCAAACGTGCATCAAGCATATTCAGATTGATAACATTGCAATTTCACTTATCACTGCTTAGCGCTCCCACTCCGTAAATTTTGTATTGTTCAAACCTATGGCTGACAAAATAAGAAAAGAGCGACCGTTATAACATTAAATTTAAGCTAGATGCTGTAGCATTTGCGAAGAAACAATAAATAAGGCAGCACTTACTCAACTGAAAAAAAAAACAAAGGTAAGGACTCTGAGGAGACAAGAACGGCTGAAAGCTAGTAGATGTTACAGATGTCTCCGCAGAGGAGTTGTAAAGACTTGAACAATTAAATCTTAGACAAAAGAAGGGGCTTTTCCATATCTACTAAAAGGATTTACACCATTGAAGACTTGTAACAATGGAAAAGATATCAATGAGTTTAGAGGGTCACTATCATGGTGTTCCAGATTTATGAGGAGAAATAATCCTGTATGAGGTCTAGAACAAGTATACAAAATGTCTTCTAAAACGATAAAAACATCATTCGATTTTTTAGGTTTGTAGTTAATGCAAAAAAGAGTTAATTTTGATCTTTCACAGATATCAAATAAGAATGAAATATTTTTGACATTTTATGTCTCATCAAATAAGACGGTAGAATTCTATATATATATACTAGTAACTAAACCCGGTTTCACCCGGTCGGTTTGGATGATGTGGCTGTAAAACCTGTTCTGTGAAGCATTCGACTTGTTTGGGCACGTTTACGTTAACAATTCTAGAATGACTTTTTTCTGTCAAAACGCTAAAAATAACTGACCAAAAAAAAAAAAACCCACTTCCTTTGCGCTCGCACACGCGCACACACACATTCACATGCCCTCTTTTACATACACACATATATTCACACATTTGAAACGCTCACCACTTCTTTCCTTATTCATCTATCACCTCTTCCTTTCTTATTCATAAACACAAAAGTATTATTATAGTAGATTATCTCGGTAACCATGGGAGGTATGAAAAAACATGACATCACTCCTTCCTTCATTATTCATCTATCACCCATTCCTTTCTCATTCATAAACACAAGAGTATTATTATAGTAGATTATCTCGGTAACCATAGGAGCTATGAAAAAATACCAAGCCCAGCATCACCACCGGATCATTCTACACATCTGTGTAATTTTTCGCGCAATTCCACCCAGCCGTTTGACCGTGAATCCCAAGACAAGACTCGCCCATGTAAAATT
>NC_068987.1:74428018-74432090 GCF_001194135.2 Octopus bimaculoides
CACACACACACATACATACATACACGCTCACAAAATAATGTAATTGACCGAAAGCTTAAATTTCTTCTCATAATTCTTCTCATAATTTAAAAGCACGAAAATACTATCGTTACATACATCCTAACACGTCATTTCTACGGATTCTCCAATTCAACGATGATCGATAACTCGTGTTATTTTAAACAAGCGAGCTGTGTATATATCTTTCCACATGCGCCTGAAGCCTTTCTTCACGTGTGTGTGTGTGTGTGTGTGTGTGTGTGTGTGTGTGTGTGTGTGTGTGTAGATAGATAGATAGATAGTTATAAACATTACCAATATAAGATACTAAATTCTTGCTGCGGTATTTCTTTAAAGACGTATAGTGCTATAAAACACTGTACTTCAAAGCCAGACGAAACGAAACAAGGAAGTGAACGAGACTGACACCCGCTCATCAGTGCAATATACTTATCTCGCCTTCGAAACGAAGTGTTTATGGGTGATGGGTTGACTTCTTGAATAAAATTAATGTTAAACTGGGTTGCAGCGTTTAAACAAAACCAACCGAAACACCCTGGGAACCTCACGCGACAACGATTCGTCTCTTACTCGATTCTTCGAGCTAAGAAACAACTGTCCCTCTCAAGAGTGAAATCTGAAGCGAAACTAAAACAAGCAATGCATACTGAGATCAGAGTAAAATATAAAACAACTTGGTAACATTCTGAGTTGGATACTGACAACAAATTGATCTGGCGACGAATTGTCTTACTGCAGGAGATAAACAGATGCCAAGCCTTGGTTTCGCGAACAAAGATCTATGAACAGAGCCGTCCATGTAAGATTGCAGGCTCACGGGTGGCTGACAGGACAATACCTGACACAAGCTGGCAAGACCACAGCAGCTAGAAAAGTCTATTCTGGACTCGGAGTTACTATTTACAGTTCTTTCTCAGTCAGTTTTTTCTCTCTCAAGATCAGCCCTGAGTGTGTTCCTGAAGAAGAGACCCTGGTAAATTGTATATCATGAGCCCTTGTGAATATAGGCTATAGTAGACACTTGATGATATTCATCGTGACACACACGAAGGATTTCTCCTGAGTATTCTTGTGCTTTTTCATTAGTAACCCTCATTGACGTTGTGACAGCTAGTGGACACTTCACCACACAGCCCAACCTTATGCAGGCGTTGAAACTCTCTTCTGGGATGTATCATACTCAGACTTTTCCAAAATCTGCCAAACGCTGATTTTACTTATGCTACTCTATTGTCAGCCTCTTTGCCAACCATGGCACTGACGAAACGATGTACCTCAGGCTGTTGAAATTGTGGACTATCTTAGTTTTGTCTGGCGATGGTGATGCAGAGAGGGCGGTAATCTTCTGAAGGTGTGATAGGTGAAGACCTTTTGACTTCTTTAACCTGGTTTCAATCCCGAAGAGCTCAGTAACTTCTATGAAGTAGGATTTTATACACTGATTCTTGTGGAAAGCAAGTGTAGTACCTCTTGGATGAATATTTCCAATGTTTTGATGTGGAATTGTTGTCAGCTCAAGTTGAGGTGGTTGCCGTTCGTGCAATATTGAATAGAAAACCATCCTGTTCATCGAGGTCTTCTGTGGTCCTCGCGAGTATCACACTGAAGAAGATGCTGAAGCGAACATACATGAGGATACAGCCTAGCTTTACATCGTTTGCTTTTGCGAAGGGCTAGAGATTTTATTGTTGTATTTGACTTGTCCACGCTGATTCTCATATAGCTGAAGAACCACGTTGAGGAACTGGAGAGGGACGGCTTAGTCGTTCGATAATTCTTCACAAACTCTTCCTGTTCACTGTGCGTGTGTGTGTGTGTGTGCAAACCAAATCTAATACACACAAAAATAAACAAGACCTTTTCTAAGGTCTACAAACTTCACGAGCAGATTCTTGTTCTGTTCGCTGCATTTTTCTTGCAGTCGACTAAGCACAAATTCTATGTCAGTGATGCTCCTGTTGGCTTCGAATCCATATTGGTCCTCTGAGAGGTGTTCATCCACAACGACACATACTAGTCTTTTCCAGAGTACCACAAGATTCTTCTTGTGAGGAAGAACTGTGTTGTACTCCAGTAGTAGGAGCTATCTGTCTCCTCGCCCCATTTGTCTTGTAAAGAGTAATAATGACATCACAAAGATCTGGTGGTAGTTTGATTTTATTCCCAGAAGCAGATAATGAACTGATGAAGCTTAGTGAGCAATGTAGATTTAATTCTTCCAAATATCTGCTGGAATTTCATCAACCTTATTACCTTACAACTTTTCAACTGCTCTATAGCATTGGTAGTCCCGTTGATGGTTTGAATCTCGCCCAGATGTTTTCTCCGGTTGTAGCAAGATGCAGTAAAATACCGAATCACGGACCATACGGTTGGTGCTGAGAAGGGCTTAGAAATGCTCCAACCATTAGTTGAGGATGGTAGTCTTGTCTGTAAAGTTTGCTTGTTTGCCTGCGCTTCGCAAAGGACTCTTCAGGGCTTCATAAAAGCCTTCTAATATTAGCACAAAACTGAGTTCTTATTGCAAGGCTGGTCTACCACATGTTCTGAACCTCTCGAGACTTGCACCGGAGGTTGCTGTATACACAGCAGAAGGCTGCTTTCTTAACAAGACAAGATGGCCGAATAAGGGGTGTCTGGTAGGCATATATCTTTTCAACTAGCAAATCCTGGATTTCCTGTTTATTTCGATCCAGCCAATTAGTCTACATGCGTAGAATTTAACTTTTTAGACTAAATTATATAATCCAATCATTTCGTCTGCACCGAGTTCTTTCTATAGTGTCTGGTTATTCTTCTTTATTGAATAAACATTAACAGAATGGTACATATAGATACATACACGCTTACATACAAACATACATACATACATACATAATACATACATACATACATTGTTGTTGGCATCCTTTTGTCTCGGTAGACAATGGAGTTGCGCATAAACTAATCCAGTCTGGTTTTTACATTTCATGTCTTCTCCAGTTTCCTCTCCAGTTTTGCGCAGGCCTGGGCTAGATGTAAGAAAATCCTGGGTAGCCCAAATCGTCAGGATTCCTCTCTCGATCTTGCTGACGTAGTCCAAAGGAGTGCAGAGCATTGCGTTTGGCACGAGCTTGGTTGCAGGAGCTGCCGGAAGAGTGTCGAGTCGAACACTAAACCACCTGATTTTTTTTTAAGGTTGTCTCCTTTCCGTAACTCTGGATAGGGGCCCATACTGAGTACTGTCAGCCGGAGCCAGCTGAGCCCGGGACTCGTGTCAGGCAGGGTCGTTACTCTCTGAAGTAGTGAAGCAAATCGCTACCCACTACCTACATTATTACTCTACCCAGATTACAAGTTCAGGTTTATACCTGCAATTATTGGGGCACTGCCTAAGTATCAATCTTGAGAAATTAGGCTTCTCAAAACCAAAGGAGAAAGCTGATCCGAAGACTACAGATCCAAGCCATCATTGGAACCGTAAAAATTTGTAAAACTTTCCAGCATATCGTTTAAGTATGTATGAGTATATCTAGATATGCAAGTATATGCATAAGAAAACATACATAAAACAAAACATAAAAATCTGCACATGCATTGACTCCAAATATTGCAAATATACACACGCACACATGCAAAAATAGCTTGTTGATGTTGTTGAAATTCCATTGAATTAGATCTAGGTTAGAAACCGGCTCTTTCTCTATTGGCAAAAAATCTTGCTATAAAACTGAATAAAGACATACATACATACATACATATATACATACATACATACATACATACATACATACATACATACATACAATTTTAAAGTTAATTGTAACCTTGTGAGTGAGTACCTAAACGTACTAGCGTAGCTAGAGTGTGTGCCATCCAGGGCGGCCCTTCAGTTTGGCACCCCTGGGACCCCACAAAATATACATATTCCCTACAACAGACCCAAAATTGGTGCCGCCCCCATAAAAGTGCCACTCGGAGCGGACCCCTCCGCCCCATTCTAGCTACGCTTGTGCCTAAAGAACGTGTAACGATAAGAAAATTTCTGAGTTTTGGTAATCAACAGTGTGAT
>NC_068987.1:74432104-74432693 GCF_001194135.2 Octopus bimaculoides
TAGCATATCGAGTTTCGTGGTGAGGTCTTCACATGCCGTGTTCATTTAGCTGTTTCACTATAAATCTACGCATGCGGAAACGGGCAAAACAGCCGTTCATTTTCACTGTTAGACAGTGAGATGGGGTGATCAATTTTGGAGATTTTCATAAAAAATTTGAAATGAAACTTTGTCCTCCCCCCGCATATCTTAATCTCCGTATCTTCCCACGTAGATTGAAAAGACAAATTTCGAAAAAAGTTAAAAATAAAAAATTGGACGGGGTGGGGAATGGGGAATTAAAAATTGGTTTTTGCATATTCGGAATCTCCGTCATCGAAAACACCATGGCAATCACGTCTTATTTTTCGGCGTAATGAATCTAGGACTACATTATTTTTAGGGTTGAAAAGTATGAATTGTGGGAGATTGGGCTGCTATTTCTAACAGATCGAATGATCACATGGATGGTGGTAGTGTGGGTGACGTAGCTTAGATAACGACGGCGTGTGTGTATGTATGTGTATGTGTGTGTGTATGTTTATGTGTATGTGTGTGTGTATGTGCATATATATATATATATATATATATATATATATATATATATATA
>NC_068987.1:74432926-74434288 GCF_001194135.2 Octopus bimaculoides
AGCCTTGTGAGTGGATTTGGTAGACGGAAACTGAAAGAAGTCAGTCGTATATATGTATATATATATGTGCGTGTATATGTTTATGTGTCTGTGTTTGTCCCCCCAGCATCGCTTGACAACCGATGCTGGTGTGCTTACGTCCCCGTAACTTAGCGGTTCGGCAAACGAGACCGATAGAATAAGTACTAGGCTTCCAAAGAATAAGTCCTGGGTCGATTTACTCGACTAAAGGCGGTGCTCCAGCATGGCCGCAGTCAAATGACTGAAACAAGTAAAAGAGTAAAAGAGTAAAAGATATATATATATGTATGTATATGTATACACACATATATATACACGCACACATACATATATTCATGCATACATACATACAAACACACACACACACACATATATGTATGTATACGCACGTATACCTAACTATATACACGTACATATAACCTTGTGTGTTTGTGTGTATATGTGTATGCATGTGCGCGCGCGTGTGAATGGCATGTGTGTTTGGGGTGGGTGAGCGTATGTTTAGTGAGGTATCGGCATTCGGAATTGAATACAAAAAAAAGAAACAATCCCGCTACCACCACCACCATCACAATTGCCTCCCCCATCAATGTTATCTTATTTGTCGACACTATCCGACCCATTCCCTACGCCACCGTAATCTGTCGCCATCCCGGTCAGCTTTAAACGAACCTTGTAAATTCAGGTAAGTTAATAAAAATATAAAATAAAATAGAATAAAATCAAGCTTGATTTCAAAGTTGTCAAACACAGGTGTTGTTGAAATGGAATATCTTACGGCTCCTGCATTCTTTTAGAATATATTTTTTTAGTTTCTTCTTCGTTATTTTGTTTGCTTTTGTTTGTGTGTTGCTTAGATTCTAGCTTTCTGTCTTGTTTATTTTTGTGTGTATTAGATTTGGTTTGCACACACACACACACACACACACACACACACACACACACACACACACGCACGCACACACTCAGACACACACACACACACACAAACACACACATGCACATACACGCACATACATGCATATGTGTATACCTATACGTATACATAAATATATGTGTATACATATGCATATATATATATATATATACGTACATTATATATTTATATACATAAAGATATATATATATATGTATATATACATATATATGTGTACATACATATATACATACACACACACGCACACACTTATACACACTAGAAATATACATACATATATGCATGCATACATACATACATACATACACATACATGCATATATATACCTATATATATACCTATATATATGTATAAATATGTGTGTATATATATATATATATATATATATATATATATATATATAT
>NC_068987.1:74434593-74435319 GCF_001194135.2 Octopus bimaculoides
ATAAAGATATATATATATATATATATATATATATACTCTTACTTGTTTCAGTCATTTGACTGCGGCCATGCTGGAGCACCGCCTTTAATCGAGCAAATCGACCCCAGGACTTATTCTTTGTAAGCCTAGTACTTATTCTATCGGTCACTTTTACCGAACCGCTACGTTACGGGGACGTAAACACACCAGCATCGGTTGTCAAGCGATGTTGGGGGTACAAACACAGACACACAAAAACACACACACATATGTATACACATACATATATACGATAGACTTCTTTCAGTTTCCGTCTACCAGATTCCACTCACAAGGCTTTGGTCGGCCCGAGGCTATAGTAGAAGACACTTGCCCAAGGTGCCACGCAGTGGGACACATAAATATGTGTACATACATATATATACATATTCACACACACACACACTTATACGCACACATACCACATACATACATACATACATACATACATACATACATACATATTTACATACATACATACATACATACATACATGCACAAACACACACATATCAGATTAACGAGGGTTAGAAATCCGAGCGGTTTTCCCAGTCAGTACTCCTGCAAATACTGGCTAACAAAGTGCATAGAAATAGAGAGTTTTCCTTTAAAACCGTTCCAAACAAATTGATATTCCGGGGACAATCTATTAGTCGCGGAGTATAACACATTACGATCGTTTCAACAGTGTATAGTTCACATTTATCA
>NC_068987.1:74436598-74437831 GCF_001194135.2 Octopus bimaculoides
TGTGTGTACGTATGTATGTGTATGTATGCGAGTATATGTGTGTGTGAATGTATGTATGTGTGTATGTATGTATGCGAGTATGTATGTGTGTGTGTGTATGTATGTATGTATGCGTGTATGTATGTATGTATGTATGTACTTATGTCTGAGTGTTTGTAAGTGTGTGTGTGTACGTGTACGTAAGAATGAATGTGTACGGGAATCATATACATGTATAGGCGTCTGTGTGTGCGCGTGTGTGCGTATTCCTGTCCGCACATACACACGCACACATGCACACACACACACACACACACAACACATACAAGCATATATATATATATATATATATATATATATGTATGTACATGCATGCATACGTGCATACATATATGCTTGCATATACATACATATAATTTACATGCTAAATTCGATGTATGTAGGTCTCAGGAAAGCCTAAACGTGAACACTCGCACACACGCACACACGCACACAAGCACGCACACAAACACGCACACAAGCACGCATACACGCACGCACACACGCACGCACGCACATGCGTACACGCATACACATACGCGTGCACTCTTACGTATATACGCACGGCGGTGTTCTCCCATTTCCTCACGTCTATCATCATCATACTTAACCAAGTGACTATTTCACTCTTCTAGCAAAGCTATCGTGACGTCACTTGATCAGATGTTTTACCTCATCTGGGGACTCTCCTCTGCTTATCAGTTCTTCACAATGCAAATAGTTCACTGTACCACATGTCTCAAAGGTCTGTCAAGATTCCAAACCTAAAAATGTATATATTAACCACGAGGGTCAAATTTCACAGTGAGACTAAAGTACTGATATGACTACGTTTTTATTCATAATCTACGTTTCTGTTGGTTGCTCTTGTAAATAATGTCCGGCCGTGAACCTTGTAAGTATTACATTAACGAGTTGCACTGTTCACAATCTCGTTTACATGTTCATATCCTTTTTCTTTTCTTTTTTTTTTTTTTTACTTGTTTCCGTTATTTGACTGCGGCCATGCTGGAGCACCGCCTTTAGTCGAACAAATCGACCCCAGGACTTGTTCTTTATAAGCCTAGTACTTATTTTATCGTTTTTTGTTGGGTTTTTTTTGCCGAACCGCTAATGTTACGGGGACATAAACACACCAACATCGGTTGGCAAGCGTTGTTGGGGGGACAAATACAGACACACAAACATATATACACATACATCGTTGTCGGCTCC
>NC_068987.1:74438216-74439606 GCF_001194135.2 Octopus bimaculoides
TGTTTGCTGAGACCCGCATTGGTGGATGGCGGATCTTGATGTCAAGGCGAGAAATAGAAGGCGGTGATCCGTCCAGCAGCCATCTGCACTAGGCATAGAACGGGTGATGCGTACATCTCGTCTGTCCTTGAATCTTGTCAGAACGTAGTCGAGGATGTGCCAGTGTTTAGACTGTCGGTGTTTCCAGGTCGTCTTTTGTCGAGTAGGGAGATAAAATAGGGAGTTAGTGGTGACGAGTTCGTGCTCGACACAAAGGCTCAGAAGGAGCTGGTCATTAGTATTGCATTTTCCAGTGCCGTGATGACCGAGAATGCCGTTCCACAGACAATGGTCACTGCTAACTCTGCCGTTAAAGTCGCTCAACAGGACGAGTTTGTCATGCGCGGGGACTGTCTGGATGTTGCGGTCCAGCAGGTTGTAGAACAAAGCCTTGACGTCGTCTTCAGATCTGAGGGTAGGGGCGTACACAGAGATCAGCGTAAGGTATCTGTCCCGAAAGAGCGGGATCCGAGCAGCCATCAGGCGCTTGCTGACAGCAGTTGGGACGAATCTGTATTAGTCCACGAGTTTCGTTTACATGGCAAGACCAACTCCATGGATGCGTGGTTCGTTAGGATTCTTCCCTTTCCAAAAAATGGTGTATTTACAGCCAGCTTTTCGGATACTGCCTTTCTGGGAAGCCTAGTCTCGGTCAAGGCTGCCACATCGAGGTGGAAGCGGGCAAGTTCCCTGCCGACGAGGGCTGTACGTCACTCCAGATGATTAGTGTCACTCTTGTCCTGGAGAGTGCAGATGTTCTAGGCCCCGAAAGTGAAAGGCTGTGAAAAAATGGATTTAGTCGTTGATGATGGATGAGTAGAAGTAGAGTTCCAACCGCTGAGTGGGAGGACCGCCATCCGCGGTATGCTGGCCAGATCGAGTTGCCGTGTCCGATGTTTACCCCCACCTTTTCTAGGGGCTCCCTCTTAAGGGGTGGGCTGCAGTAATCCTAAAGAGGCCAGCCCAATCACGAGTCCAGCTGTCGAACTCCAATGTCACGGCTATTCATTGGAGAGCGACCATCTAAGATTCGCTGCCAATGTGTGGTCATGGAGTAGAGGCTTCTAGCTTTCCAGACCTGTTCCCGGCGCTCGCGATACCATCGGAATTTTGTTTTTGAGACTCAACGAGTAGAAAGACGAAGCCAGTCGCTGAGTAAATTGTTTGAGGTGATCGTGGCGCAGCTGTGTGATAAGTAACTTTCTCTGCAATCGTTCGTTCAAAGAAAGATGAAACCAGTTCAGTTAGTTCACATTATACCTCAATAGTTTAACTGCGAGGCTTACCATTATATACAAATATATAGGCGCATGTTGTGTAGTGGTAAGAGGCTTGCTTCCGGGTTCAGTCC
>NC_068987.1:74440483-74443143 GCF_001194135.2 Octopus bimaculoides
TTCTAGTTAATTTTAGTTAATTTTTGTTTATTTTCAGATCATTAAAATGGAATGTCAAGTTAAGAAAAACGAGCATTTTCGACAACTCCTTTTTGCTTTTAATCAAGGTTCTAAGGCCGTAAAAGCTGCTTGCGACATTTGTTCTGTGTATAGAGAGGGTGCCATAGCTGAAAGAACCGCTCGTAATTGGTATGCCAAGTTCAAAAATGGAAATTTTGACCTCAAAGACGCTCCTCGTTCTGGTCGTCCAGTTGAGTTCGATGAAGAGCGATTAAACCACCTTTTGCACGAAAACTCTCGTCAAACGACAAGGGAACTGACAGAGAAAATGGAATACTCCCACACCTCATAGACCCTCTGACTTTCCTCGTTCTATAGCTGTATATGAAAATTTCCTTTGACCAAATTCCATACCCATTTACATACATACACAGAGATTAGCAATGCCTATGTAGAGTTTTAGGTCCAATAAGGTTTGCACGACACCTCATAGACCCTCTCAACTTTATTGACATTATCCAGAAACAAGCCGGAGCAAGATGTATGGTGCCAATATGAGTCGCAGGCTCAGGGATGTGGGAATGCCATGATCTTTAGCACAAACCAAAGATCCCCCAAAAGTCCAATGCCATTCCCAGCATATCTGGTTTTATATCAGGGTGACCTTCTCCTAGAGACATGCTTCAACAGAAACAGAATATTGTTGTTACAACATGTAAATATATCCGAGACCTCATGAAAAATAACCACTTGATTAGTTATCATAAAGTCACTCACCAACACACTCAAGCCTCAAGTTCACGGGCGTGCTGTTGCTTCTCTTCGCCATTTCAGAAGCCTTAGTTCCTCGAACCTGGTTGGTCTCATGCCACGTCCATTTAAGCCCATCCCCCTCATTCAACTCGTCTCATATTGAGTCCTACGTTGGCCGCCACGCCCATTCTTTTCTTCCCAGAAGATCCACCAACCGGAAGTCCCTCAATGATTATGTTCTTCTCGACATCCTTGACTTAGAAATGTTCGAGAACATTAACGGTACCATTCACACTTGTCTCGGAGGATTTACGAAGATTATGGGCGCAGATTCTTCCTCCATGCTAAAATATCGGTGGTTGTGATGCGGTGATGGTGGTTGTGATGGTGGTTGGGGTCGTAATGGTGGAATGATGGTTGTAATACCAGTGATGTTGATCATAATGATGGCGGTGATGGTGGTAGTGTACGTTATAGTGGTGGTTGTAGTGGAGGCGCAATGGCCCAGTGGTTAGGGCAGCGGACTCGCGATTATAGTATCGCGGTTTCGATTCCCAGACCGGGCGTTGTGAGTGTTTATTGAGCGAAAACACCTAAAGCTCCACGAAGCTCCGGCAGGGGATGGTGGCGAACCCTGCTGTACTCTTTCATCACAACTTTCTCTCACTCTTACTTCCTGTTTCTGTTGTGCCGGTATTTCAAAGGGTCAGCCTTGTCACACTGTGTCACGCTGAATCTCCCCGAGAACTACGTTAAGGGTACACGTGTCTGTGGAGTGCTCAGCCACTTGCACGTTAATTTCATGAGCAGGCTGTTCCGTTGATCGGATCAACTGGAACCCTCGACGTCGTAAGCGACGGAGTGCCAACAACAACAGTGGTGGTTGTAATGGTATTGGTAGAGTTTGTGGTGGTTGTGGTGGTAGTGTCAGTGATAATGATGGTGGCCGTTGTTGTGACGGTGGTAATTGTAATGGTGGTGGTGTAGGCTATAGTGGTGGTGATAGTAATGTTGATAATATCGGAGCTGGTGGTGATGGTGGAGGTGTCGGTGATGATAGTTTTATAGTAACGGTAACTGTTGTCGTGGTGCTGGTGATGGTACGTGTGACGTTGGTGTTGGTAGTATATAGAAGGGAGTTGAAGGCGCGTGGCGAAGTGGTTAGAGTAATCAGCTCAAGAGCGTTAGGGCTTAAGTTCGATACCTGGCGTCGTGTTGAGCCCTTAAACAAGACATTTTATCTCACGTTACTCCAGTCCATTTCAAAAGGCCAGCCTTGTCATATTCTGTGTCACGCTGAATCGCCCAGAGAACTACGTTAAAGGTACGCATGTCTGTGGAGTGCTCAACCACTTGCACGTTTATTTTACGAGCAGGCTGTTCTGTTGATCGGATCAACTGGAACTCGCGTCGTCGTAACCGACGGAGTACCAGTTTTAGAAATGTATAGCAATGTTGATGTTTGAGATAGTGGCGACGGTGATGGTTGTAGTAATGCTAGCGGTGGAAGTAGTGGTTCTAGTGTGCTTGTGATAGTAGTAGTAGTAGTAGTAGTAGTAGTAGTAGTAGTAGTAGTAGTAGTAGTAGTAGTAGTAGTAGTAGTAGTGATGGAGGTGGCAGTGTTTGTAGTAAGACATACCAAAAGATAAAAATAAAGCTCCTGTCTCACGGTGTCGTCAACACTAATCTACAGAACAGACATGCGACTGGGAGAATATGGTAGCCAGGAGGTATTGTTGTTGCTGTTATTGTTGCAATGGTGGTGTTGTAGGTGGTGGTATGGATGGATGGATGGATGATAGTGTAATGATGTTAATGGTAGTGGAACTGGTGTTGGCGATGATGGTGGTGTGATGTTGCTGGTAGTCATCGTTGTGGAGATGGTGGTGGTGGTGGTGGTGGTGGTG
>NC_068987.1:74443279-74444142 GCF_001194135.2 Octopus bimaculoides
TGGTGGTGGTTGCGGCGCTGGTGGTAGTTGAAATGGTTGCGGAGATGATGGGTGTGTGATGGCGTTGATCGTGGTAGTAGTGGTGGTGGTGGTGGTGGTGGTGGTGGTGGTGATGGTGGTGGTGATGGAAGTGGTTATTATTACCGTGGTGATGGTGGATGTCATGGTAGTGTTAATGGTGGTAGTGATGGTAATGCTGTTCGTGGTGGTGATAATGATGCTGGTGTTGGTGGAGGGGGGTGGCTGTAATGATGATGGTAGTGGTGGTGGAATTGGTGGTAGTGGTGGAGGAGGCGACGGCGGCAGCGATGGAACATAGATCAAAGGCATTCCAGTTATGGCCGTCCAGTTGTTTTAGGTAAACGTAGGAGTACATTATTTCATACTTTCCCATCTTCGTTATCTTAAGTCGCTAGGATGTAATTTGAAGAAGATTTGACTGCTATTTCTAGCAGCTCGAACAACCACGTAGAAGCATCCTCGTAGTTGATGTTGTCGGATGTGATGATTGTGTTGGAGACTAAGTCAACTCTGGTTCAGCAGACCTATAATCAAAGGCGTTCCACCCATGACCATGCTGTAATTCAGACGAATCTAGAACTACTCTAATATGTCTTTGCTTTTTCTTGAAATGGGTAGGTTGTGATTTAGGAGGAAATTTGTTTGCTACTTCTAGCAGGTCGAACGAATTCAAAGAAGCTGTCTTGTGTTGTTTAGTTCCAGAGAAATTGTGGTAGATATTACAGTATTAGTAGCGGTGGTAATGGTAGAGGTGTTAGTGATCAGGATAGTAGTAGTAGTAGTAGTAGTAGTAGTAGTAGTAGTAGTGGTGGTGGTGGTGGTGGTGGTGGTGGCGGCGGCGG
>NC_068987.1:74444589-74447871 GCF_001194135.2 Octopus bimaculoides
TATATATACGTACATATACATATACATACATACATACATACATACATACACATACATACATACATACATATTCACACACTACATATGCATAAATATTGACTGTTTTGTCTTTCGTTCGAGAAACGAAATCAGGGCTCCTCTGCAATTAATCATAGCTTTCAGCTAATATAAAGTCGGGGTAGTACCCGTTTAAACTGATCTGATTGTGGGATTTTTCTGCTGTCTTTCAGTGATTCTTAATCTTTGTGCTTCAAGTCATGCTCCATTATTCTCTTCTAGTGTTTCGTTCTGTTTCCTTTCAGTTATTTTTATTCTTCTTTTACTTCGTACTGAGCCCTTGTTTCTTGTGCTTCTTGTTGTTTTACAGCAGTTCACAAACGACGATGTGACGGTTGTGTACTAGGATATATAACAGGAATTACTGGAGAGCTAACTGAATGTTCTTCATGTTCATAGCGGAGGCTCCTCAGTGAGGTTATGTAATAGATTCTTAGATCCAAGAGGAGATTACTCTAGATATTAAATATACAACGGTATATTAATTTATTCAAAGTCATGTGGGGAAATATGTAGAATACCTAATCTCTTCTGTGTATGATGTTATTTGTTGCTGTTAAAATACTATATTCTTCGCAGTTCATAGGCTGAATGGTATATACGTTGACAATACTTCCTTTTATTCAGATATTGTCAACTCTTCTACTTTTGAGTTACCCGATATATCGGAACAGTGATGTTGAATTGATTCTACCCTAGATATGATTAATGCACGTGCTGTGCAATATAGGTTTTTAAAGCGTTCTCTACAAGCCCTAAAATGCCTTCACTCTACTATATGCTGTCACTACAATGGTTTTACACAATGGTTGGGGTTCGTCCAAATACATGAATGAGCTTTTCAGAAAATCCGCTCCTAGCCAAAGCATCGTTGTAGTGGGGGGAAGCCTTATTAAAGATCCCCATGTTGGCTGAGAGTTTAGACACCCATTTGCTAATGTCTGAAACCAGGTTTCTAATTACAGCGAGTGGAGCGGTTGACTTCTTGTTGATATATACTGTTTCTTCACTAGGCTTCTTGTGGGGGTAATATTTAGATCCAAGGACAAAAAGAACTCCACTTCCCTGCCGCATTTTCTCTAGAAACTTCGTGACCTCCGAAACGAAACAGCTAGCATCAAGTGGACTATTGTCAACATCGACAGGCCGCCACTATATTCACCCGGCGCCCCTAATTGCCTGCTGTGCCTCCGCGAAAAACTGCATGTCATCTACCAACCCGCAGTATCAGTCAACAAGAAGTAAGGGGTATCGTAATGCTGTCACCAGAGGTACACCCTTCTGGTAAATTTCAAGCCACTGGCCACCGACAACCCTGGTATACCTCCTTAGTACCAGCCACCTCTGGTACCGCCTGTATCAAGGTCACTCTCACAAATTAACCCCCACGAACAGCACCACAAATCACCAATCCCCAACACTTCTCCATGCCTGTCTACCCTCAACTCTCACTCGTCGTACATCACCCCTTATACATGACCACACGAATATGTGTGCGCGAGTGCATGTGCGTGAGTGCGCATATGCATCTGCTCACCGTATGCATGTGCACGGATGTGTGTGCAAAGGCGTGCACCTGTGCGTGTGGATGTATGTACATGCGTACACTTGTGTGTGCGCGCGTTTGTGTGTGTGCTTGTATGCATATGTACATGGATATAAAGGTGTGCACGCGTGTGTATGTGTATGCGTGTGTTCGTGTGTGTGTGTGTATGTATGCGCGTGTATGTGTGTGTGTATGTATGTGCGTGTATGTGTGTGCATGTGTGCGCGCGTGTGTGTGCGTGTACGTGTGTGCCTTCGCGCGTGTGTGTGCCTGTGTGAATGCGTGCGCGCGCACGCGTATGTCTGAGTGCACATCTAAGCACGCATGCTCGTATAAGTGCGGATGCATACACGCAGATATATGGGCATATACATGTACATATATACATATACACCCTCACATCTACCGCTCGTATCTACTTTCCCCCAACCACACGACCGATTTCTTGTCCACCACGCGGTCGATTTCCTGTTCGCCACGCAGTCGATTTCCTGCTCACCATGCGGTATTTTCCAACTAATTGCTGTCGCTGAAATACCAACATCAGACTGCTATACCACGTGATCATTCCCGACCAATCGCAGGCTAATATCCAGTAGTAAACTTTGACTGTCTTCAATCGAATTCTCATTCAGACTCCAATGGCCGAAGAGTAGCCACACGCTTGAAACTCAGAGTACAAAGGGTTTTGAATCAAACTGTCTTGATCTATACATGTAACTCCCAATAAATGTGTTGAATGACCTTCTTTTGTTTGTCTACTCACTCAATGTAACCACATGTGAATCGTTGGTGATCTTCTTCCTCTGTCTTCCTTTCTATTGGACTTTCCTCTGTTTCTGACGAAGAGCGTTGCTCGAAACGTTAAACCATCTTTCCTTCCTTCCCTGAGCGTCTGCTAATACTTTACATGTACCACGTCCTCACGTTGTTGTTTTTTTTGTGTGTTTGTTGTTCTTCTTTTATTTGGATTTACTACATACATACATACACACACACACACACACACACACACACACACACACACACACACACATATATATATATATATATATATACACAAACATATATATACATACACACACACACATATATATATATATGTACAAATACACACACACATATATGTATATGTATGTACATATAAATATATATGTACAAATAAATCACACCATGCACCCACACACACACACACACGCACACGCACGCACAAGATGAGTCACCACAGATCATTCTCGGAACCAATATTTTTTTCACTATCATCGCAGCCACAGCCATCCTCCAGCATCAATCACACCCTCTGTTACCTCTATGGCTATCACTGCCACCACCGTCAGCACCACCACCATCACCGCTACAGGCAATTATACTACTCCTACCACTATCGCCGCACCAACACCAACACCAGCACCCATACAAGACCACCGTGAAGACCACCACGAATAACAAGACCATTATCACCACTATAAACTTCACTACCACTGCTACTATCACCTTCGCCAGCAGTAATGATACCGCTACTACTGCCTGATCGCTACCACTAACAAGGTCACACCACCATCACCATCGTCATCGTCAGCACCACCACCACTACCACCGGCGCCGCCAGTAACACCGCCAGTACCACCACCACCACCACCACCATAACCTCCACCACCACCACAGCCGCCGCCGTCGGC
>NC_068987.1:74447930-74448665 GCF_001194135.2 Octopus bimaculoides
TACCACCATCATCATCAGTAGCAGCACCAACCACCGTTACTTCCATCGCAGGCACCGCCACCATTACCAATACCATCCCCGTCACCTCTACCACCACCACTATCACAGCCACCGCCACCACCACCGTCACCACCATCATCATCACCACCACCACTAAGACCACTATTACTACCACGACGACGACGGTCTCGAGCACCACCATAACAACCACGCCCACCACCATCATCACCACCACCATCGCCGCCGCCACCACTACCACCACTATTATAATTGCACCAACACCATTGCTGCACCTTCACCCCCACCACTGACAACAACAACAACAACAACAACAACAACAACAACAACAACAGCAGCAACAAGTGACACGAAGATCGTTATCGCTACCATAGTAACATGTCCTGCTCCGGTCCACAACAAAACTCGACACTTGAAAACTGAGCATTTCATCATTTGACACTAATTGCCTTCCTTGCTTTATCATCTCCCCCAGTCATGCAGCCCCGATGGCATTCTTAACCCCTGTCTTCGTGATATCATGCAGGCAGAAGTGAACAAGCTACATTAAAGGGGCCTCCACTACGCGGTCGGGTCGTTCAATCTGTTCGAAATAACAGCTAAACCTATTTCAAATCTGTAATCTGTAATCTTTGAAAATTGTAGAACAGAGACTGGTAACTTTTGTCCAAGATACACTACGTGTGAAAAGAAAAAAAAAAAAAGAAAATTAAGAAA
>NC_068987.1:74448675-74451382 GCF_001194135.2 Octopus bimaculoides
ATACACTACGTGTGAAAAGAAAAAAAAAAAAAGAAAATTAAGAAATAGACAGGATGGTCACGGTTGGAATACCTTTGTTTATAGGTCTGCCTGTTTAAGGTCCGATTGGATCTAAGTAACCACAATAACAAGAGCAACAACGGGGGGACACAACAACAACAACAGCAACGACTACTACTACTACTACTACTACTACTACTACTACTACTACTACTACTACTACTGCCGCTGCTGCTGCTGCTGCTGCTACTACTACTACTGCTACTGTTACTGCTGCTACTGTTGCTACTACTGCTGCTGCTGCTGCTGCTGCTACTACTACTACTACTACAACTACTACTACTACTACTACTACTACTACTACTACTACTACTACTACTACTACTTCGACGATGACAACGACAACTATGTTTAAACGTTATCAAAGATTTTCGGATAGTGTGCCATCGTGATTTTCGAACCGAAATTGATGTGAAATATTTGACTCTCTTCAAATTCTGTCACGTCTCCCACAGGTGTCGCTATATTGAGGTCGTGGACTTTTAGAAAGGATCTGGAGTTAATTATGCCTACCATATTCTTAGATAATAGTAGTTGCTGTTGTTTAGCCCTTGGTCAGCTGCTGATGATCAGAGATACGTTTTAAGGATGTACTATTATTCATGACCATGCTGCTTTTCTTTTTTTCAGACAGTGCAGCCAGAATAGCATTGTTCAAAAGTGCTTTTCATTATTTTTCAAGGGCTTGGTTTAAAGGGCACTTGGCTACGATTCCTTGAGGAATAGAAAGAAGAGAACTGGTTCCTTCGTCAGTCAGAGTGACCTGGGCTGAAACACAAACCTGGGAACAAAAGAACGACCCAGGATCAAATCCCGTTGGTGACAGGATTTTGGAAAGCAGCAGGAGGACACATATGAGTCATGCCCTGGGTGGGCACGGCTCCTGTAGTGTGTCAGGTGTAAGGGCCGAAATACTTGTCGGATGGGAGTTCTTCCTCTGAAGATCTCCCTTGCTGTGCGCTCGCCTTGAATTTTACCAGAAGGGTGTACCTCTGGTGACAACAATACGATGCGTCATATCTCTTGTTGATGGATACTGCGGATTAGTAGATGATCGATGATCAAAGAGCTTTCAGATTAAGTGTATCTAAGCCTACATCATTCAATGAAAACATTTTTTGTAAGATGACAGGAGTGATTTGATAGGAATTTGACTGCACAATATGTTGCATGGGCTTCAGCACAGTTTCTATCTAGGCGGTTTCAATAACAAAACTTGGGTCACCCCAAAAAACGAAAATAAAAGACTTTTTTTTTTACCCTAATGGCAGTAGCTTTTGTTGGCTCACCAGCGGTACTCTCGATGGCTCGCTAGAGGCTCCCACGCGGCGTCGTTAGAGTTTCCCTACAGGCTCACTAGAGGATCCCCCATTGACTTGTAAGATCTCCCTCCTTGGTTCGTTAAAAGATATCTAACTAGTTTGGACATAAATAAAAGACACTTGCCCGAAATGTCACTCAGTGGGAATCGAACCCAGAATATTATTGTACGAAGCGAACTTCATAACCACACGGCCATAGTCATACGCGTACAAATGTTACTAGACTGTCGAATCTCATTATAGAATGCATGGGCGGTCTTTGTCTAAATGGTCGGCAGCGGGTGGGGAGGGAACGTATAGATTTTAGTGAAAGTGAACAGTTTTGGATTGACGATTAACTGAAGAATGTAAAGTGGTGTGATTAACGGATAAATGTGTCTAATTGGGTTTGACAGCTGGGATGTCATCTAGAGAGCCCCCCCCCCCTAAAATCTCTCTCAAGGCACGTCCTATCACCTTAAAGTAGACATTGAAGATTAAAACCCGATATATATCCACAAAAGATGGGATAGTCATGGCTGGAACACTTTTGAGAATAGGTCTATTGGACAGAAGCTTGACCTGCGACTAACATTAAACATTAGAATGCTAGAAGTAGCAACCTCATCTCCCTCTAGTAATAATGTATCTAAAACTACGTTATCCCGTGGGTTTATGTCATTCCTTTTCTAAGACATTTGATACTATTTGAGAGTGTTGGTTGCTATTTTTAGCAAATTCAGTAACTGCGTATTTGCTATGGTTGTTGTTGTTGATGATGATGATGATGATGATGATGATGATGATGATGATGATGATGATGATGATGATGATGTTGTTGTTGCTGCTGGTGGTGGTGTTTAGCTTCAAGTCATCCTTGATTCATCACATCTCCGATGAAAAGTGTTCCAGACATACCTTATCCAAAGAACTCACTAGTTATCTACCTATATAAATAACATTGTTATGAACTAACGCTCATAACAGATAGGTAAAGAATAAACAATCACTTTATCAAAATATTAATATAAATTAGAAATATAAACAAAATAATAAGATTTAGTAATTAAATAATTTAATCATTAAATGATAAATTCAATTCAATACAAATGACAAATCTAGTTACAGCTGTTTCCACATCATTAAATAACAGTTTTTTTCCCAAAATTAAAAATATCGTTTTAAATCTAATGAAGTTTCATAAGACGGACATACCTTGTTAATTATTTTGCGAAATAACGGGTGAATATTTTCATAATTTTAAACGTTTATATATGTGTGTGTGTATGCATGTATGTATGTATGTATGTATGTATGTATGTATGTATGTATGTATATATATATAT
>NC_068987.1:74451424-74453803 GCF_001194135.2 Octopus bimaculoides
TATATTGTATGTCATCACTAAACTTGTATATCAATGACGCATTAATCAATGTGTTCTTTTTAAAAATCCTTTTTTTCTTTGACACAGAAAAGTACTTTTTTCAAAAAAAGATCTCACGATGGCCTGGTTGCTATTCCTAACCGGTTGAGAGACCTCACATACACATGGTCCCTCTAGGTGTTGTCCTGCGTGTTGGTCATGTCTTGTGTTATCAATGGTAATAGCAATGGTGGTAGTTGTGTGTGGCAATGCTGTAATTTTGTTCTTATCGTTGTTGTGATCATAGTAGTAGTAGTAGTAGTAGTAGTAGTAGTAGTAGTAGTAGTAGTAGTAGTAGTAGTAGTAGTAGTAGGGGTGGCGATCATGGTGGTGGTGGTGATGGTGGTGATGATGTTAGTAGTGTAATGCTGTCTGATATTCTGCCACACATGGTGTGCTGCCATTGTGTCAGATCTGCACGCATCCATATCATTAATCTATGCCATATATTCACCGACTGCCTATATGCATATACGTACGTACATACGTATGTATGTATGTATGTATGTATGTACGTACGGACGGATGGATGAAAGGATGGATGGATGAATGGAAGCATGTATGTATGGATGTATGTATGTATATATAATATATTTATTTATATATATATATATAAATAGAGAGTGAGATGCATAGTGTGTCATTTCTTTATTTTATTTTATTTTTCTATAATTTTCTTTGTTTTTTTTTTTTATTTTACATTTCGAATTCAGCCTTTTAAGAAGTGGTTGGTTTTTAAGAAACACATTTTTCGCTAATGGAATTTACATGTCAAACTTGAGAAAATTTTTCAATATTTTCAGTTACGTTTACAGACTGAATTTTTAGTTTACACGTGTGAAATGGTTTCTTTCACTAATTTTCTCTTCGAGAAATCCAACTTTAAACATTTAAACATTATTCATTAAATATTTATAACGTAATGAATTACACCATTGATTACAAATACCGATGAACACATATGCAACATGGGTAGGGAAGTTGTACCTTCCAAGTGGTTTACTTTTTTACTAAAGAAAAGGACAATACTCATGAGCCCCTATTTTTCCAGGGACCCCGAGATTTGTAGAAGGAAGCGTGGAACTTTTCTTCACACCGGTGACGGCCCGAATGCTTGTAAACGACTGAATTCCAAGGTGTGTTATTAACACAGGCAACTGTTTAAGTCAACCATCCAAATACTTGCTCAGAACGTAAAGAGCAGGAACAAATGTCATAAAGCATATTATTCGACCCACTCACAATTCTGCCAATCCACCACTCTCGAGTAGTACTTTATTTTACTAACCCCGAAAGAAGGAGAAGTGAAGCTGACCTCTGAGGGATTTTAACTCATGGTACAAAATCTCTAAAGGCATCCAAGAATGAGATGGTGATACACCTGTCGATAAAAGTTCCCTTTCTTTATGATCTTTCATTAAATGTTCACATCCTCTAAGCTACCGACCTCTAGAGTGTATATGATCTCTGTTTTCTTTGTTTTTTTTTCTTTTTTCACAGACAAAACGTCTGGCACTTATGTTTGCAGTTGGCATATATTTTAAAAGAAATTGTCTTACCAATAATTTTTGTGTTGATATGTTTTAATATATTCGGCATTTAGATTAATTTTTAATATTTATCCCACAATGGTTATCACTATTGTTGCCAGAAAAGCGGTGAGCCGATAAAATTGTTAGCACGCCAGGAAAAATGTTTAGCAGCATTTCGTCCGTCTTTACGTTCTGAGTTCAAATTCCACTGAGGTCATCTTTGTGGTTCATCTTTCAGGATTGATGAAATAAGTACCAGTTTAATTTAGGTCAATATAATCATCTAGCTTCACCCCTAAAATTTCAGGACTTGTGCTTATAGCAGAAAGGATTATCATTTTGGTAAAAGAGGCGGCGAGCTGGCAGAATCGCTAAGATGATGGATAAAATACTAAGTGAGATTTCTTGTGGTTCTTTACGATCTGGGATAAAATTCCAACGAGGGCAAGCAACTTTGCCGTTTATCTTTTTGGGGTCGATAAAATAAAGTAGTAGTTTAGCATAGAGTTTGATGTAATCGACTTACACATTCCCTTAAAATTGCTGGCTTTTCTTCAAAATTTGAATCAATTATTTTAGCACGAAGGTCTTATAGCATATGAAATTAATGACACTTGATGACATTTCAGAATATTCTTTTCTGCTCTAGGCACAAGGCCCGAAATTTTGGGGGAGAGGGCCAGTCGATTAGATCGACCCCAGTACGCAACTGGTACTTAATTTATCGACTCCGAAAGGATGAAAGGCAAGGTCGACCTCGGTGGAATTTAAACTCAGAACGTAAAGACAGACGAAATACCGCTAAGCA
>NC_068987.1:74454070-74461708 GCF_001194135.2 Octopus bimaculoides
ATATATATATATATATATATATACAAAAACAAACAGTAAATGAGTATATGCATATATACGTACAGGTATGTGCATACCGACATCCACCTGTATGTATAGGTGCATATCTGGGTACAGGACATTGCAAACAAAACGTAGACGAGAAAACACACAAGCCACATAGAGAACATTCTTCTTCATCAGCTACCCCCGTTTTAACACCGGCGTTTCGAAGAGCTGGGTAGAAATATATATATATATATTTCACAGGTTTCAGCCAATGCAGAACTGCAAATAATAACTGTGGTGTTGCTGCGGAAAAATATCAGTACAAGTGTGTTTCTGGTAAATACAAAGTGGTATGATCGGGGTAAGAACCGGCAATGATGTGATGATGATAAATAACTGCCGTGGTGTGTCATTGGTAAATACCTGTAGAGGCGTAACTGTGACAACAGCAATGATGTGACTGGAAATAATAGAAAGGTTGGACTGTATCAAATAACAGATATGATGTGACTGTGGCAAATGAAAGCATTGGTGTGAGTGTGGTAAAAAGAAGGGTGTCAGTGGTAAATAAGAATAGTGTTGTTATTTAGCTCCTAATTGCAAAGTAGGCAATCGGTTGAACGACGAGGCCGTGTGTGACAAACGATACAATTTGTGACACAGCTCCACGTCTTTCGAAACTTGCACGTTTGAAAACCATACAAATATAAAATCGGTTAAGTGCATCGGCATTAATATAAAATAAACCAACTTCATTTGTTTCTTACACACACACACACACACACACACACACACACACACACACACACACACACACACACACACACACACACACATACACACAAACACTCTCGTATAGGCGCAAGCGTGGCTGTGTGGTAAGAAGTTTGTTTCCCAACCACATGTTTCAGGGTTCAGTCCCACTGCATGGCACCTTGGGCATGTGTCTTCTACTATAGCCTCGGGCCGACCAAAGCCTTGTGAGTGGATTTGGTAGACGGAAACTGAAAAAAGCCAGTCGTGTATGTGTGTGTGTGTGTGTGTGTGTGCGCGCGCGCGCGGTTGCGTGAGTGTGTGTGTTTGCGTCTTTGTGTCTGTGTTTGTGAGCCACCCACCACCTGCTCGGCAGCCGGTGTGTTTACGTCTGGTAACTTAGCGGTTCGGCAAAGGAGTCCAATAGAGTAAGTACCAGGCATGAAAAAGAAAAAAATAAGCACTAGAGTCAATTCATTCGACTAAAATTTCAAAGCAGTGCCCCAGTATGGCCACATTAAAATGACTGAAACAAATAAAAAAAATACACACACACACAAACACACACACAAATACATATGTATGTGTGTAACACGTCCGCGTTGCGGAAGTAATGCAGCCATGAAAATCTGGTTGTAACGCAAAACCCCATAACGCGAGATTAAATTTTCTTCGTTTATTTCCACGTTTGAAATAGATAACATGTTCCGATGGACATTTTTCTTCTTGAAGAAGCAACAACAAAAAACAAGTAATACGACCACTTATATGCATATAAACAAATTCTAAACATACACAGTAGGTACAATGTGTATAGATAAAAACATTTGAAGAGAAATACGTTAGGGAATAAATTAGAATCGTAACATCGTAAGAGGGTGCCTTTCTTGCACTAAAACATGTTAATTTTTGTGTAAGAGGTGGAGGGACTGAATGAGAATTACAGGGAAGATGAAGGACACTATCATCTGTCTTACGGTTCATCATCATCAACATCTATTTGAACGGCTGTACAGCTCAGTAGAGAAAATCAGGTCATAGTAAACTCTTCTAATTTTTATGTTATGCTCATGAATAGGATCGTTATGAGCAAAAACTTGTAGACCATTCTTTGTAAGTGCCAAACATTTAGGAATATTCTTTAAGTGGAGTTGATGAAATTTTCTTATTTCTATCTGTATCATCAGCTTGTTCGTGTTCAAACAACATTAGCCCCTAGTTAGATAAACTTTCTCTTTGTGACATTAGCAAATTAAATCATATAATCTTCTTTGATTCCTTCAAACTCTACATCATTTGCAAGTGTCATAATATCTTTCCGAATATTGTGAAAAAACTTGTAAAGTCAAGGATACAGTTTGACCATATATTTCTCAAATACCGTTCAAAGTTGAAGGTTTCACTTCATCCCATGGCTCAGCAATGTTTACATCCTCTTATTTTGGTTTATGCTTCTATTTTGATAAAAACCTTATGATAAGAATATGTGCCTTAGTAGGATAATAGGCTCCTAGGCTCCTATTGTGAAAACTCCCATGAAACCAGCAATGTAAAATGCATAAAACATAATGCAACCTCAGGGAAGGCCGGCAAAACAAGCAAAACAAAAGTCGTAACAGCTACAGTTAAAATATATGTATGTATGAATGTATGTATGTATTTATGTACATGGGTGTAGGTAAATGAGCATATACATGTGTATATACAAATATGTGTGTCTGTGTGTATGTATTTGTGCTGTGTGTGTGTGTGTGTGTGTGTGTGTGTGTGTGTGTGTGGCGAGAAAATGAATGAATGACAAAGTGAAAAACGAAAAAGAGCTAGAGAAAGAGAGGAGAGGAGAATGAGAGAGAAAAGGAGAAAAGTTATGTATGTATGTATGTATGTATGTATGTATGTATGTATGTATGTATGTATGTATGTATGTGCTTGTGGGTCTCTCTGTATGTGCTTATGTATGTGTATGTGCTTGCTTGTTTGTGGGTATTTATGTATGTGCGTATGTGTATATGTGTGTCTGTGCGCGAGCTGGTATCTCCGCTGACACATTACTTAAGACATTCAAACTTGTCTCATCAGAAGATTCTGTTACACACATGTGTAATTCTATTAGAGCTAATTTGGCGTCTGATTCAATTAAGTGGCAACTGGAAAGACCACCAGAAGCTGAAGAAGCCTACCCACCCATCCATGGCCCCCACTTTTGTATACTGTCAAATGTGGCTAATTGGAAGCATGGATATTACTAAAACATGTCTGAGTGTTAAGTCTGAATAATGTAGTTGTATACAGTTATATACACACACACACAAACACAATCTCTCACCCACGCACTCTCTCTGTATGTGCATGCGTATGAGTGTATATATGCAAATACACACGCACACACACACGCACACACACACACACACACATGAAATTGGACATGACATGGGCTAATAACGGCCCAAAGCTGTCTAATTTTATGTATATTCTTTTATTCTTAAATTCGTCTCAGTCATTTGACTGCAAAAGATTTAGTTCATCAAATCACCCCCAGGACTTATTTCAAGTTTGGTATTTACTCTATTGACCTTTCTTTTTTCTTACGGAAACATAAACAAATTGTGGATCTCGAAGTAAATAAAGCTATAAATAATAGCGTGCAAACATTGGGTTAAAAAATCCTTCAGTAAAAATGTCGAAGGCTACTGTGGGATTCGAACCCACATTTCTTGTACACATGATAGGAGTTCTACCATTGGGCCTCAGTGACCCTTCAAATTTCTGTATCCGTTTTTGAAGCTTTATTCTTACCAGCGAGAAATGTTTGTTGTTGATGTCATAAGAATTTATAAACTTCGAGAGAACACCTGGGGAAGTCCCATGGCAACTTCACTTCATCGTTTTCGAAAGCTTTCATTTCTGTCCTCACAAAATGGTCGTAGCTCGTTTCTGTGCAAACAAAACCGAACTAATGATCGTTGCTGCAAGTTTGTCATGTATATAGGTTTTGTATTTATTCCGAGCTACAGTTTCGAGTGCTTCAGTACACATTTAGCTTTTGGGTAAACAGTACAGCGAATAGAAGTATATCATTCGCTTGATACAATTTACACTTAGAATGTATCCCCACGTTGCCAAAACCAACTCCTCGGTTTCTTTCTGTAACCAAAGCCATCAGTTATTGTCATCCTTTATACTTTTTGTTTTTTGAAAAAAAAAAAAAAAGAGAAAAAAACACTGAACCACTGAATCTCTTTTTCTCACACTTTTCTATTTTTTTTCTCTCTCTAACTCTATAATAAATAGTCATTCACTTATTCCCTTCTCAAGGAGAACTTTTTTTTTTACTTCTTGATCGAAACCAAATTTTGTTTCCGCTAGATCTACCACCTCTTCAATAATCATCAACATCTTTTTCCTGTTCTTTAACAGTATAAAGTCTACATATGATAGAGGGGTGGGGTGAAGGCTTCTGTGTACTGTGAGCCGCTGAAAAGCTTTGCTTGTCGATATTGTTCCGTTAATTCCTGCTCCATGTTTTATTAGTGATATTGACCTAAAGTTTATTTATATAATGTTCTCTGTTTAGAATTTGGAATATTTCTTTTCTTATTTTTATACCTTTATTTTTTATCATTTACAAGTATTCCGAGATACTTATATATTTCCACAGAGTTTATGGACTTGAATGTCTTCAGTAATGTGTCAGAACTTCCAGAACTTTTATGAGTTTCCAACTCTTCGTCTCCGTCATAACATATTTCTCGATATCGGATACCATCAACTTGTCACAACTAAGTATTCGTACTGTTTGCAACAAAGAATCCAGATGATTCATTTCCTTGTTATAGAGCTTTAAATGATCTATGTCCAGGAGATGATTTACTTTCTTATTCTTTGCCGGTGAACATCATTCTTCGTTTAGAATGGTTGACAAAGGGATCGATGTTATTTACATGCAAAATAGAAAAAGGACTGTCAACTTTGAAAGATTCATCTTCTAATCACTGCAACCGCTAAATTTTCTTTACCCAGTGGCAACTGTACTTTCCAATGTGACATGCCATTTTTGAACAAATACCTAGCATTTTTCGATATCTTGAACTGTTCTAGGCAACGCTAGGAAGGCATATTACTTAGTTTCACATTCGTGGAACTGGGTGATATGTCCTTCAATAATCGATCTACGCGATGTGCATTCTCTTTACAAACTGTATTGGTAGCTTGGTATCTTTAAAATGCTTTCTGCGACAGAGTGGCGACCTGTTCAGGGGAGAATTTCATTATCTCAATTACTTAAACGTCATGGAAACCGAAACAAGCTCTAGCCTAAGGGATCTATAGGCTCGAAACAGACTTTCATTTTATATGCGTATACATACATACATACATACATACATACATACATACGAACATACATACACAGATACGTGTGTATGTATGCGTGTAAGTTTATGTGTAAAACATGCGCGCAATGCATATATGTAAATATATATGCGTAATGTGTATAAATATGTCATTAAAATTGTTTATAGATTCCCTCACACACAGATTACACAAATATGTGTGTGCTTGAGTGTAGACATATGTATTTATAAAGTGGTAGGTAGTTTTGGAATCTAACCCTTTAGCTAATTGATAGAACCGATATGAATGAATTGTAAATTGCGGCTGGCTGTCTAAGCAATGTATGTGTGTGTGTGTGTGTGTGTGTGTGTGTGTGTGTGTGTGTGTGTGTGTGTGTGTGTGTGTGTATTATCATTTACAGAGGTATACTTGCTGCTGTTTTAGTGTACTGAAATGAGTGCATAGGAATACGCTTACATACAAATACATGCGCCTGTCTGTCTGTCTGTATGTATGTATGTATGTATGTATGTATGCATGCATGTACATGTTTGTATACATGTTTGTATGTATGTATATGTGTGTATGTGTGTGTATGTGTGTAGATAGATAGATAGATAGATAGATAGATAGATAGGTAGGTAGGTAGATAGATAGATAGATAGATAGATAGATAGATAGATAGATAGATAGATAGATAGATAGATAGAGTTAGGCATCATCTTGTATGCAATTATGCGAAACGGACTAATATTACGTTGCTATTATATTAAACTATCGTATGTCCAAATTTGGCCAAATACGTTTTTTTCAATATTTATTGTTTGCTTAAGGCGGAGAGCTGGCAGAAACCTTAGCACACAGGGCGAAATGCTTAGCGGTATTTCGTCTTTCATTACGTTCCGAGTTCAAATTCCGCCGAGGTCGACTTTGCCTTTCATCCTTTCTTGGTCGATAAATTAAGTACCAGTTGCGTACTGAGGTCAATCTAATTGACTGGCCCCTTCCCCAAAAGTTTCGGGCCTTGTGCCTAGAGTAGAAAAGAATATTTATTTTTGCTTGCAATAGCCGTTTCTTTTGATCAGGTTGTCGTATCACCAGCTGCTTCAGATGCTAAGATATCAAAAATTGTCAAAGTATAGTACAATGGTTTTGCTATGGAAAGCTGAAACTAGTCTTTTGTTTTCTGAAAAAGCAACGTTTTGGACTTACGACACTTTTGCATACATTGATGCCATAACGATACATTGATGTCATAAAGGCAGCCTTTGACTTTTTTGTATCGAAAGAGTGCTTTAATCAAATATTCATACGTTATTATTTATAGCTTTATTTGCTTCGAGATCCTAAAAAGAATTATTTCATGCTACCAGGACTCGTGAATATTTCACGGAATTAATGGTAAACCTATTGGATTATTTCTGAAAACTTTATCTCCAAAACCTGAAAGCGTAGCCTGTGGTGTGTCTGTATGGAAAGATAGTCGTTCATCTGCTATTCATTGAAAAGTGAAAGAAATTGGAATACGATGACTACTTAATGCAGTATATATATACACTTTATATACTTTATGTACAATTCTATAGACTTAATACACAGCACTTGCAAAATAAATATCCACCCTTATTTTTCCATTTTAGCCATAAACACCAACAAAAATAAAAATCCCGTACATATGATACAACCTTTAGCCAAATTGCATATATTTACCACGTAAATAAGCGTGAATATTTCACGGAATTGCACTTATGCGCATGCGTTAAGTGATAGGTGATATAAAAAGACTTGATTCAATTTTTAAAATGCACTCGTCACAATCCAATCTCTCTCCTTTTTCTTTCTCCTTTCTTTCCTTTCAACTAATCATGTGAAAGAGTTACAATTACACTCCCTCTACCTCACGTCATGGACGCTTCTCTCTCCCTCTTTTTCTCCTTCCCTCTTTTCTCTCTCTCTTTTCTTTCTCCCTCTTTTTTCTAATCACGTGAAAGCGTTACCGATGAGCTAAGTAACGCAATGACAAGCAAAATTACCATAAGATTCTCGAAGATTATAAATTCTTATGACGTCAATAACATACAATCCTCGCTGGTGAGAAATATAAGCGTTTATTTATACATTAGGGGTTTGTCACTCTGTGGTAGAAAATGGGATTAATGTTACAAGTTTTCTTCGGTCTTCATCAGAGAAAGAATATCCATCTTCTATTCATGAAGAGATTTGTAGCTTATGGCTATTTTTAAGGCATATAGTCTAAGACTCCACTAAACTGGCCAGTCTAATTTGCATAATTGAATGTATTGAAAGCATTTATATATACTGGAATAGCTTATAGCCATTAATTTTTTTGTGGATTATGTCTAATTTTAAACAAGTATACCTTACATATCAGAATGTACAAGTAGGTAGTGCACGATGAATGATTTAATTCATTAACCCTGTCAGCGTGTGTACTGTTATGCAAATTTTGTCTGGCCAGTTGTGCAGTTTATGTGTATTATAGATAGCTGTAAGCTGCAAGTAAGGCAGGAGAAGAGAATACAGTGAGAGGGAGAGAAAGATATA
>NC_068987.1:74461774-74469984 GCF_001194135.2 Octopus bimaculoides
GAGAGAGAGAGAGAGAGAGAGAGAGAGAGAGAGAGAGAGAAAGGACTAGATAGAAGGGAAAAAGACACAAGAAAGGAGTTAGAACTCAGACAAAGAGACTGAAGACAGTGTGTATGTGTCCGTGTGTGCATACTTGTGCATGTATACTCAAGAAGGAAAGAAAGAAAGAGAGAAATAAAGGGAAAAAAGAAAGAGAGGGAGAGAAAGAGAGAGAGATAAGAGTTCTGGTATTTATATATTATAGATAGCTATAAGCTACAAGAAGATAGAAGATAAGTATTCTTTGCCTAATGAGGATCTAATGAGACTAGAATCTGCTTGGATCGAACCCACATCTTTCTGCTCGCTGATAGGTGGAAATGTATGATGTATGTAACCACTTGGTTCACTTTCAACAGCGAGGCGGAGAGGACATATCTTTCAATTCAAATTATGGAAAAAAGTATGTTATAAAATAATTAATTTATACATTTTGTACGTCTGTTTTTCTACTGTTCTGTTCTTTATTCATCGTTTCTCTCTCTCTCTCTCTCTCTCTCTCTCTCTCTCTCTCTCTCTCTCTCTCTCTCTCTCTCTTTCTTCTTGCACACACGTGTACACACACACGTATACACACACACAGACACACAAGCGCGTGCACACACACACAGACTCATGTACACATACTCACACTGTCTTTCTGGCCACCTTTTACTCTTTCTTGTCTCTTTCTTCTCTCCACTATCAAGTTCTCTCTCTCTCTCTCTCTCACTCTTTCTCTTTCTCTGTCTGCTTGTCTTTGTCTCTATGTTTCCCCTTCTCTCTCTCTCTCTCTCTCTTTCTCTCCGCTATCTAGTTCTCTCTCTCTCTCTCTCTCTCTCTCCCCTCTCCGTTATCTAGTTCTCTCTCTCTCTCCCCCCTCTCCGTTATCTAGTTCTCTCTCTCTCTCTTCCTTTGTCAGTCTGTTTGTCTGTCTCTTTGTCTCCCTCTCTCTTTTCTCTCTCTCCTCTCCGCTATCTAGTTCTCTCTCTCACTCTTTCTCTTTCTCTGTCTGCTTGTCTTTGTCTCTATGTTTCCCCTTCTCTCTCTCTCTCTCTCTCTCTCTCCGCTATCTAGTTCTCTCTCTCTCCCCCCTCTCCGTTATTTAGGTCTCTCTCTAGTTCTCTCTCACTCTCTTCCTTTGTCTCTTTGTCTCCCTCTCTCTTTTCTCTCTCTCCTCTCCGCTATCTAGTTCTCTCTCTCCCTCTTTCTCTTTCTCTGCCTATTTGTCTGTCTCTCTGTTTCTCAGTCTTCCCCCCCACCTCTCTCTCTCTGTCTCTCTCTTACTCTCTCTCTCTTTGTCTGTCTGTCTTTCATTGTATTCTCTATTCTCTCTCTTACTCTCTCTCCCTCCGTCCTTTTTTTTCTTTTTCTATCTGCGATGTTTGCTAATCTTCCCGTCTCTCCGTTCCCCGCCTCTCTGCCAGTTCTGAAATTTAGGATGTAACACATTCTTCACCTCACAACCACGCCACTGACGTTTAACTTCGGGATGTCTTCAACATGGGTGGGCTTCAACAGAATTCCAACTTACCTCGCCTCTCACCACATATCGTTAACAAACAGCAACACCAACAAGGGACAACAACAACAACAACAACCAAAGTATCATCATCATCATCATCATCATCATCATCATCATCAACAGCATAGAGAACAACAAGAGCTGTAGGAGTAACGGCAGCCAGAAAGCCATAAACAACGATAAGGAAAACTGAAGGGCAGCTCCACCATCGGCACCACCACCACCGCTATCAGCAACAACGGCAGCAATAGTAAGGACAACAGTGTGCCTAGGAATAGCAGCTAATTTCACCTCAAATCTTACGTATTGTGTTGAAACGGTTGTAATGGATTGTACTCACGTTAGATAACGTAGTCCTCCATGTGTGATAGTCCTCGATACGTAATTCCCAAGAGAGGGACCGGATGGTAATGACCGGAACGCCTTTGATCATTACACAGTGAGAGCTGACCTGGGGCTAAAGAATGATATCAACAAGAAGAAGAAGAACAGACCTATTATAATAAATAGCCTCTTCGTAGTTGCTCGATTTGCCAGAAATTACAACCAAATTCTTCCTCAAATCACACCTTTAATCTGAAATGTAAAAAAAGAAACTGGTCGCTGTATTCGCTGAAACGTAAAATGATTTCATTGATGGCCTGAGTTTGAGCAACAACAACAATTACAACAGCAATTAGTGAACTTCTACGAAGTCAGCAGGCTTCCTGAAAATAGCAGTCAAACTTTTCTTAAATTACATTATCACCTATAAAGAAAAAGAACTTATTAGAACATGTAATCTAAGATAAACTATGCCTAAAAATAATAAAAAATTAAAAACGAGTCGGTCACGTTACCTTACGCTACACGTGCAGCGACCGTCTTTATTGCATGAATGGAAATGACCATAAATTCTGACAGTGTCTCTTAAATTATACTTTACATACGTAGGTGGCATATTATTTAAGGTTACGTTTATTTGCTTGTCTATTATTACTGATGCTGTAGTCATTGCGGTTGAGGCTGACAAGTGGCTTATCTTAACCCTTTGTCTGTCCAAAACGTCCTTGTTTGTGTTCAGACTTTTAGTTAACCCATGTTTTACATATTCCGAGTAATAATAAAACTTTCCTTTCGTAGGTCCAAAGTTACTCTGGTGATAGAAAAAATAGGGAATGTATATCATATATAATATATGGACGCCTGTGTATCACATGTTATACAAAGGGACAGGCTATGGGTTAATATTACATTTAAACAATTTTTAGAGTAAATATTTAAATAGGAGACGAAGGCTAAAATCTTGTGCGGATGCTTCCATCATCCCCCTACGGCAACTTTTGTGCCTAGATCGTATATCAAAATTTTCGCTAACCCTACAATAAGTGGGGATGACTGTTTGGCCCACTTTGAATAGCAGGGATTTAAGTATACGTATATTTAAGTATACGTATATCTAACCAGATAGAAACAGTTTAGTTTCCATCCTCCTCAATTCATGTCTTCAGAGAAGAACGGAGATATGATCAAATAGTCACGGATAAACAACTTGGAATGATGGAATGGTCAAAGCTGTAAATGCGTTTGACCATGATATATAACTGCTCATTCAGAGCTCGCCTCATATTTCTTTTGCTGGTTGGGGGAGGCAGCCCTTCTGAGTGGATCAGTTTGTAAGGTTTGAAAAGCGAGCGGACAAATTGTCATACTTAATAAGATTAAGAAGTTTTTAATATTTTGAAGCTTAGTGTGTTTAAGAAGCTCGCTTTGCAACCACGTAGTTTCAGGTTTAGTCCCAGCTGGAGCAAGTGTCTTCTTCAATAGCTCCGAGCCTTTTGAGTGAATTTTGTAGATGGAAACTGTGGAAGTCCGTCGTCTACATATATGTGTGTGTGCGTATGTGTATGTCTTTGTGTTTGTGTTTGTCCCGTCTACAACTTGACAACCGGTGCTGGTTTGTTTACAAACCCGTAACTTAGCGGCTCGGTGAACCCCATAGAATAAGTAGCAGGGTTTTAAAAATGTTTTAAAAAACAACGGTCGATTCGTTGAACTGAAACCCTTCAAGATGGTGCCCCAGAATGGTCGCAGCCCAATGATGAAACAAGTAAAATATAAAGCAAATTCTAGGTGTGATTTGACCTCAGAATAGAAACAAACACTGCAAAGCATTCTACCGAACACGCTAACCGCTGAGCCACTTTACAGCCTTTATAAAATCAGTTCATCCGAGGAACTCAACAAGCCAACCCATCTATGTGGCCACTCGGTCTGCTAGAAATAGAAACCAAATGTCCTTTAAAGGAAACCTAAACCGTTTTAATGGTGACTTTAAGTTTACATTGGATGATGTAGTCCTACATATATATCACTAAATAGACAGGGATAGTCATGTGTAGAATTACCTTTGATTATGATCATAGGTTTTCTCTTTTGGACTTTAGATAACCTGGTGTTCAACAACAATAACAACCTCCCTTCCTGATCCTTGTATCTCTGTTATTTGATCTTTTAGGAGCCGCCTATAAATATATTCCATCTAAATCCTCTAGTTCTAGCTACAACAGAAGAATTTCGTCACAAACACACACACACACACACACACACACACACACACACACACACACACACACACACAAACGTATACATACATACTTATAAACATTTTTATGCATACGCACTCGCATACACCTCTCTCTCTCACTCTCCCTCTCACTAACTCTCTCACTCTCTCATCTCTCCCCACACACATGTAGATATGATGGTGTAGTTGTGATATAACCCCAGGTCAACTCTAACAGAGCAGTTCTGTGATCAAAAGCATTGTAGGCATCGTGACTATATACTATAAAGATAAAGGACTTTCCATTCTAGTTGTGTTTATTCTACTTGTGCGTAATCTACGATATTACATGATCTTAATGTGTTCCACTCATTTCAAGACGGCAGAGTATTGCTTGAGAAAAAGCTATCTTCTATTTCTTGGGTGTTGCGTGATCGCACAGAGTCGATAGGTCTTTCTCCTTTTCCTCGCTTAAAGGTACACAGACACTCCGATGCATACCTCTACAAACTCGCTCCCACACCCCTTTTGATTCCGCCCTAAAGCAGCAATCGTTAGCGGATTTTATCCCTTCACCATCCATAGTGTAGTGGTTCTTGACCGGGAGCCATGTAAAATTGTCTTATTAAAGTCAATGTGCTTATCACTCATACCCCGCAATCAATTTATTTACGAACCGAAATAAAAACTCCACTCAGACGATTTCAAAACAACAGGAAAATCCGACTAGAATCAGGATTACAAAGGAGGATGACACTGAAATGTCGAGAGCATAAGGTACAAAAGGCTCACGACAAATAACTTAATAAATAAATGAATAAATAAAAGCAACAAACGTAAGCATCCCGTCCTCGGCTGCCTATCAGAATTCCTTATAGTTTCGACTCCTGAACACTACGATTTTATACGCTGATGTGAAGAGCATCATAAATATAAATGCTATATATAATAATTAACTAGGAATAACAGATCTAAAGAGGAGCTAAGTATTAGCTCAGAAAGTTTATTGAGTTAACAGCTGTATAACGTTCCTAAGCACAAATAAAAAACGAACAAAAATGTAAATAGATAAAAACGAAATAGGGGTTCTGCAACTTAATGAATTATAAAAGAATCAAAACGAATAAACCGTCACAGAACTGTAGCTATTAAAAAATATAAATTAAAGGGAATAAACCGAAGCGGACATTGCTACCTAAAAAACTGTAAAACATAAAATAACTGAAGTTACTAAACACACAAATCAATGAAATGCGTCACCAAACATATAAATCAATTAAATATGGAAAAAAATAGCTAAAAGATTAACATACCTCCATTTATCCCCCAAATTCCCTCATAAACAACAAAAATGTAAACCTCATCCGGTGCCAAAAGAAAAAAAAAGGGGTTCAAATCGAATAAACTGTCACAGAACTGCAGCTGTGAAACGTATGACTTAAAGAAAATAAACCGAAACGGATATTGCCACCTAAAGGCCCATAAAATATAATTGAAAAAGAACTAAACGTACCAAATTGAAGTAACTAAACTCACAAACCAATTATATGTGGAAAATGTAATCAAAAGAACACTATACTTCCATTAACATGAAACAACTTCATAAATGGCAAAGGTAGTCCCCCACGTTATACTAGATCAAGTAGAGCCAAGACATACAGCCTACCTCAACCGCCGTCAAACCAAGGAATACGTTTACTTAACGTTTCAGTTGCTTCCCTTAGTGAGAGATCTTAAAGGCTACTTCACAAAGAAATAGAATTTATAAACCGTAACTACGTTTTTGCTGGTGACATTCAACATAAGAATATTTTTAAGAGTTAAAAAAGCAATAAAATAAGACTGACGTATATAGATTATATCATATTTATAACGCTGAAACTTATATACACTGACTACAACCTCGCCCCAAACTAGATACAGTGGAACCGCTTCAGTGGCCAAGTCGCAATTGGTGCTACAAAAATTATGACACCAAATAACACATGATTAAGTCAAGTTAATAGTCTTTGTGTGTTTTGGATGACATATGTGTGTCTTCTACGCTTTAAAAAAGTAAGAGTTTTGGCATAACTAACGATTCATTTAATTAAACCATTAACAAATGATGAAAAAAAAAATCAAATGTTTTTGTAGATTATCCGATGTTTCTTCGCTACTCATTTTTTGGTTCATTCGATGAAGAAGAAGCTTTGCCTCTTATATTCGGTTTACATGAAGAAGTCTCTCCCATCTCTCTCTCTCTCTCACCACAATACATGTGGAATTTCAAGAACTAGAAGATCGTGAATAAAGACATGGAGTTAGACAATACAATAATTGCTGTTTTCATTGTTTATCAGTGATTTCAGTAAATCTATGATCAACAGCATTCCATCATGCCCTGATTTTTTAACATACCATGCCGTGGTCATCCTATCTTTTAGCATACCATGCCATGGTCATCCTATTTTTAGCAACATCATTTACTATTATGTCCTTACTACTTTTTCTCAACCGTTTTTTGCTTGTGGACCCCTTTGATTCCTATCTTACTCAGCTGGGCCCTCATAACCATTTGATGTTTTAAAAAATCCTATATTTTCATAATTAAATATTATTAGGAATTGTATCGAAAAATTGTTAAAATAATTTCTGTATTGAAGAAGTATAACCAATTTTTTTGCACATAAACTCTAACAACAAAATCTTATATGAAGCCACAAGGGTCTTAGGAACCCCGGTTGAAAGTCACTGCTCTAGAAAAAGGAGTTATGCCTATACCTTTAGCAGGCTCTCCAAAAACGAGGATATCAACGCTTCGAGGCTCCGCCGCCGCCGCCACCACCACCACCATCAACAACAACAACGCCGCTACCACCATTCCATCAATGATACCACCACCACCACCACCAGTAACGAGCTAATGTGGAGCCCCTGCATCGTCGTTTGACCTACTTCAAAGAAGCTGCCAGATTTCTTCTAAATCATATCTTATCGTCTTAGAAAAGACAAAGGAATTCTGGATTCCCCGAGGAGATGATCACATCTGGAATACCTTTGATCGCAGCTCAACTCGATCACGGCTGACCCAGAATTAATCAACAAAGCAACAATGACAACGACGATGTATCTATCCAGTCACTAAACCTGTTAGAAATAGTAGCCAAGTATTCCTTAAACCACATTTTAAGAAATGGCACATTGAATAATATTCACCTAAATGCAATATGCTGTATTTACTTGTGTATAAGTCGTATCCCTAATTTAGTGTTAAATTTGGAAGAAAATTTTTTCCTTTCATATTTAAACTTGATATCAGCTTTGCTCTGTGTACAAGTCGTACCCTAGCGCCACTTAGACTCAAGTAAATACGGTATTTAAACAACAAAAGCATACGGGATGGTAATGGCTGAACGTCTTTAATTATATGTCTGCAAATTCAAGCTTGACCTTGTAGGTAAACAACAGCAGCAAAGCATGCTACGTTACATATCAAATGGTAGAAATTAAGCCATGATTCTCATTTAATTATTATTTTTTTATTTATAGATGTTATTAAGACCCAGATCGTCTTTGATTCAGTAGAGCTATTTGAATCAAAGGCACTCCATATGTGACCAACACATTAATTTTTCTAAAGCATTGTATATCTAGCACGGTATTATCCGATACATCCTTCCAATTTTTAAAACTCTAAAGTATCGTATGAGGGAGATTGAGCTGCTATTTCGAATAGGTTGACTGATTACGTAGGGGCGAGGGGGGATTTCCTTCGAGTATTTTGGCGAGGAGGTGCGCGTATAATGATGTTATTCATTAATCTTTGAACTAATGATAAAAATCGAAGTTGATACATTTTTGTAAGATAATGACTTATGTTTAATCGGACACACGCACACACACATTCTCTCTCTCTCGCTCCCCCTATCTCTCTCTCTCTCGCTCCCCCTATCTCTCACTCTCTCTCACTCACTCTCTCTCTCTCTCACTCACTCACACACACACACACACACACACATACACGGACATGCACAGGCAGACGCTGGCACTCATAACGGCTGAGTGAGATCTTCCAGACGCGGTCATAAATCGCCATAAAGATAACAGTGTGGCTACAAATACGTGAAAGACATTTAGCAG
>NC_068987.1:74471545-74472919 GCF_001194135.2 Octopus bimaculoides
CGAACACTTCTCCTGCCCCTATACGTGGGCAGTAGCGCTACCTTGTCAGAGCGTTAAACAATGGTAGAATGTGAGGCCGCCTCTTCTTTGGTGGGAAACCTCACCTCTACCGTGCCATATTTCCTTCCTCGGCTTATGAAAGTTGCCATTTTCATCAGGGTCCTAAACATTCCTCCACATCGTCTTCAGATAGGATTTCTATTTTGTTGCTGGCGGCCGCTTGCGTGCGGTACACCACAGTCCTATCGCTCTTATCGTTGACTGTCTCCTCTGGAGGGACCAGCTTTATTGTGTCTCTCTCTCTTTGCACAAATTGTTCACTTCTTATAATATCGCCCAAATTCATTTTTATCTGCTTCGCTTCCAACGGCGTAGCTGCTCCCACTGCAGCGGTTTTTGCATTGCTTTCCATATTGAAAAGCTAACTTTTCACCCCCACAATGGGGAGAAAAACAGCAATAAAACAACAGCAAAACCAATTACGTGCGAGTCGCTTCAACAACAATTTTCAACAGTAATATAAAACAATTTTAACAACGGACAGCCTCAAAGAGAAAGCCTTCAACAATCCAACCGTGGTCAAAAATGACGAGACTCAAGCAAACAAGTTGTTACTAGCTTCACCCGTTCGACTGCGCCCATGATGTCGCACTACTTTGAAGGGTTTAATTGAACAAATCGACCCCAGTGACTGTCTATCTTTAAAGTCTGGTAACTTATTCTATCATTATCTTTGGCCGAACCGTTTATTTGCGAGGATGTGAACCAATACCAGTTGTAAAGCGGTGATGGGAAGAAACACAAAGACATACACACATACACGTATACATGCATAGATAGATAGATACATCCATACATACACGCACGCGCGCGCACACACACACATACATTGATATATATATATATATTATTATATTTCAGGATGGTCTTTTTTTTTTGCCAAATAAACACACTTCGTTCTTCACTCGTTTATTACTGTTCTTATTTTATCTTATATCTTAAGATAAAATATGAACAGTTATAAACGAGTGAAGAACGAATATATAGTGCGTGTGCTTATTTGGCAAAAAAAAAAAAATTACCATCTCGAAATATAACAATATCTGTTTCAACACACGGTTTCACATCAGGAATCTTGCAACACATTCACAAACGTAATATATATATATGGGAGAATATACAAATAATAACAACAGACGAGGACAGGTGGTGTAAATAACAAAAGTATATATTAGTATGACGCTCGGGAATACGGAAAGTCTTTGACGTTTCGAGCTACGCTCTTCAACAGAAAGAATACAGAGACAAGGAGAAAAACACGGAGAAAAAAAATTGAATAGTGTTCAGTCAACGGTCAATATATATATAAAAGAT
>NC_068987.1:74475549-74477745 GCF_001194135.2 Octopus bimaculoides
CTACTACTACTACTACTACTACTACTACTACTACTACTACTACTACTACTACTACTAATAATAATAATAATAATAATAATAATAATAATAATAATAATAATAATAATCATAACCAAAGGACTAACCTACCCCATTTCCATAAGTTAACAAACATAACCCCAAAACAAGAAAATGCATTTTCCCAGAACCGTTAGACATATAAATAAATTAAAGCACATAAACTAAAACAGACATTGTTTAAAACAAAAATTAATTAAGGCGAACCAACCGGACCAAAATTTTCTCCACATAAACAACATTGCACCCACGTGCTACGAGGAAATCTAAGACAAGCATCCCGACCCCTACCGCTGCCTAACGACGAAAAGCCGATCTTAATCTATGAGCGGAAGTTAAGAAGCCACTCCCTAGCGGAACTGACGTCGTACACAATAATGCATAACGACAGACACAAAACAACAGCCATCTATGTTAACAATAAGTAAAACTAATCATTAGAAAGACTTATACCAAACTATGAACGAGAAATTACCTCCATTTTTTTTTTCATAATTTATTATCTCCTCCAAGCAACAGTTAAAACTTGTAACAATTTCTTAACTTGATCTTGTTTTTCCATCAGCTTAACTGTCTTTTGATACATCAACTTTATGAATTATACTGTACCTTGGCTTGCCTGGAGCATGTTCTGTCCTCTTAACGGAATTCTATTCAATGCCAAAGAAAAGGGTGTAATACGAGAATTTTAGCTCTTAGTTTTATTAAAACCGCTAGTTATAACCTTACTATCCATACTAACTAGCCTAACATCTAAATGATTGACCTCATACAACGTGTCCCCCATTTCTATTAGCTATATTTCCTGGGTACATAAGCAAATTTTCAAAAAAAAAAAAAAAAAAGAAAAGAAAAAAAAGTTATTACTAAAAATGTAACCAATGTATCTGCAGCAACTACTAAGCTATTAAATCAAACTTCTTCCGTTGGTATAAATCACTAAGAAAACCAAACTTGCACGAAGACAAATATATGTCAACTAATAAAGGGCTACAATTACTGCCCATTCGAATTTAATTTGTTTAAACATCCTTTCGACAATAGCAATATAGGCATTATTAACAATAAAGCCATCATTTCTTTTAATTTACACTTAATTAATCTGGTAAAAAAAGCATTGTATTTATTGCTGGATGAAAAAAAATCGCCATTTATAACCGTTATCAAACGCTATGTAAATTACTTTAAATATACCCTCTTCCACCATTTTCAAATCTTTATTTGTATACAGTGTCGAGAAATCATACAGACGCATAGTTTAAACTACATTAACCTTTTGTGACTTATCTAAAGACTCTTTAGCGTACTTACTTCTCCAAAATAAGTGCACATCCAAATAACAAAACAATCCTTTGTAGTATTAGGTCAGCATAACCAATCTAATAACATACAATGCGTCATTGACTTAACCGGCTGTTTATTGGTACATTTTCTAACTCTCACAAGAAATCTGCACCTTTGGAAACCAAAGAAAAATTTGGAATGTATTTGTCATTTTCCTCTACGCTTTCCACCTCAGGTATCACTTTCCATATTAAATCACTTATATTTTCAAATATCATCATATAAGTTAAAACCACTCTCTAATTCTAATTCATTACCTAGCATCATTAAATTGTATTTCTCACACTTTATCCCAAAATTCCTTGCTGCTTTATCCGCTGGAGCTGTATTGCATTTTTCTTGCAATATATCAACACATTTTTCCTTACCCCCTACTTACTAAAATCTAATTCCTCTTCTTTCATTCAACCCAGACTTCGAATTTACTCCAGCGACAAACTAACTACCCGTTTTCTTTAATCAAAATCTTCGTCCTAAATTTAGCATTTAACCCTCAACTTCGCTACAAAAGTGTCAATTGATTTCAAGATTACTTCTCCCTATTTATATCTATTTATCCTACCAAGCTCCCGCTATTTAGTACCCATCCACATTAGCTTCTTAAATCCTCTTTAAGATAACATTCAAATCATCCGTATACACTTACCACACTTTCAAGGTAACAGAATTTCGAATAGGTGCAATCGCACGTTCCAAGAAAAATCTCTCTAAAACCTTCCGGGTCAATATCAAACACTTTTTATAATTGAATAATCTATCACCAGTATTGCGACTTAGTATATAGCTAATATATAT
>NC_068987.1:74478135-74483588 GCF_001194135.2 Octopus bimaculoides
ATATATATTCTTATTCCTTACATTAATCTGCAAAGATCACGTATCGTATTTATTATGGGTATCACTCTAAAATATATTTTATCAGTTGATTTACTAACAAAAGATAATACAAAAAATATATTCAACTGTGATTTTATTAGCCATTTCTTTTAACCTTTAACACTCAACTGCAAGAACTATCTACTAGAAAACCAGCCTCTGTTAAATCTCTACTACATATATTCCAACAGCTTTTTAAAATTTTGGAATAGAACATGATCTTAACAAAACGTGACATTTATAATATTCTCTGTCTGCCTACAGTTCCTAAGTTTGTCCAGCATCCCAGGTATACCTCTGTCTAATTTCCTACGTATATTCTTTCTTTTACCATGGTTATGTTCTTTTCACAATATTTCCACCCGATGTACCCCCATACCTGGTAACTTATCACTTATGGCCAGCGGATGCTTACTACAGAATTATTTTACATGTATGCGCTAGTATGTATGCGCTAGTATGTATGCGCTAGTATGTATGCTATAAATTGCATAGTATTTTTTGTACATTTTGCAAAACCGATGCAGATGTAGAAGGCTAGATCTTCAGCTCGGCTGAATATCGTGGTTACAGCAATTTTCAACTCCTAGTGGTCTTCCATACATTATAAATTTGAAGACTTTTTTTTTCTATGTATATACCGTAGTTGAAAAATTGATAAAACCATGATATTCTGTTGATCTAAAGAGCTACCTTCTGTATCTGCATTGGTTTGTAAAATGTACAATAGTACTATGCAATTTATAGCATACATCCTAAAGAAAACATGTAAAATAATTTTTTATACACTAAAATAAATTACTTTTGTATAATGTTGGCTGTGAAACGGCCATCGTAACATGGATGTCAAGTGGTGAAATATATTCATCTCATATCGCCTGACTTTCTTTATATTCTACACACACTCACAGGCATACAGATAAGCAAATATACACACTTATATGGATAAACTGGCACACATACACGCACGCATACAAACACAACCACTATTTTCTAACAGTGTGTGTGTGTGTGTGTGCGGGCGCACAAATTTATTCATTTGTACATTTGCATGTAATCACTATGTACAAACATTTTCAGATAAAAACCATCGAGGGAGTTTCTACGTAGTTAATTCGACCTGCTTGAAATGGTACCCAAATGTCTTTCAAATCACACCTAACCGTCTCAAATATAGAGAAATGCATACAACAGCTCTATAACAACACATACGCGTATACTTACATACATACATAGGATCTAGTTAATTTCACGCATACTTACATACATATGGACATACATACATGCATATATATATAAGCATATAATAACAAAAACAAAACACAAGCTCTCTCTCTCTCTTTTTCTCTTTCTCTTTCTTTCTCTCTCTCTCTCTCTCTCTCTCTCTCCATCTCTCTATCTCTATCTCTCCCTCTCTCTCCCTCCGTTACACATGTGCGCGCGCTCGTGCATTCACTCAACAGTTTGGTATAAAATGTAAAATGTGTAAATTGTTAGGAAGAAGCGATCATATAAATAATGACACTATTTTGGTGAGCGTTGTACCTTGCCTCGGGGAATATCTGTCAAAGTAGAACACCTGTTCTTTTATCTATCGCAGAAGGGACAGTTTCCGTTGGTTAGAAAGTCCACCTGCTATCATCGTCAAACCAATAGCTTAGGGACGTACTCTGCAGCTGACTGACTCTGCCGAGGCTGTGACGTTTGCTATGGCTCGCAAATGGTCAGTATATGTATGCATCGTCTGTTAGAAATATACCTTTTTTTCTCACAGCTTATTTCTTTGAACTAGTTGCCATCCTTTGTGTCAAGCATAGACCGTGATATATCGCTTCATTTTCTTAGCTCGAAAATGCAATCGGTAGTCAATGGACTACTTTCTTCTAGAGTAGGTTAGTTGAACGAAGGAGTGAAGATGTGCTGGGGTCTCACCCGATGTAAATGAGAATACTTTGAATAGCTTTCTCGAAGAACTTTCAGTCTAGGAATTATCGATAATTTTCAAAAGTTCTTGTTGACCTTGCAATGCTAACTGAGGGGCACCATAGAATCATGTGTAATACCTGCTATCGTTGTGGGTCGAATGTGACGTGCCAACTGGTTCCATTAAAAAGGTCACAAGGTTATAGTGATTTAAAAAGGATTGAATTGGACAAGATTGAAAAGGCTAAAGATTATAAGGGTTTCTAGCAAAGGCACGATGCTAGAAAATTAGGGTGGGAACAGCCGATTAAATCGACCCCAGTTTTTAACTGGTACTTCATTTTATCAAGTTTGACTTGATGAAAAGCAAAATTAACCACAGCAGAACTTGACAACAGAACATAAACATGTGATCTAAAAGTTCTGCCAATCCCACACCCATATGGCAGAGGATAATTATAACCTTTGACATGAAACACTTAGTATCAATTGGAGACGAACACAAAGATACCAAGAGCAGTTCTGTTTTTGATAAACTTTATGAATGTTGGGTGTGAGTGACTAATTTGAGGTTTGCAATACGATGTTAGAAGCAGTGGAGTAGTGTTGTAGCTCCTCAATATTGATTGCCTTACTAATTCGGGTATCTTTATCATATATATTTTATAAGAACTATCTGTCTCCCTCTCTACCTTTCTATGTACGTATGCGTATACATGTACATAGTTACATACATATATATTACTGCGTGTGAGTGTACGTGTATGTGTATGTAATGAGCGTGTCTAATGAACGAACTCGTTAGCTCGAGATTTTTAATAATATATCTTAGTATGCGCTTACACATACACACACGCACACACACACATGCACACACACACACACACACACACACACACACACACACTCACGCATCACGCACACATACACGTATGCATATATGCATGCTTGTGAGTATCAGTGTGTATGCATGACGTTGTATGTGTGCATGTATCTACGCACGTATGTGTATATATATATATATATATATATATATATATATATGTGCGTGTGTGTGTGTGTGTGTGTGTGTGTGTGTGTGTGTGTATGTATATGTATGTATATGTATGTATTTATATACACATATGTATGTATGTGTGTAGATATACGTATATACACGCACATAGATATAAATAATGTGTATAATATGTATATATATATGTATGTATATGTGTATTTGTGAGTGTATATATATATATATATATATATATATATATATATATGTATGTATATGCATGCATACACAGTAATTATGTATGTAGACACACGCATACGTACATATATATATATACGTAATATGCGTGTGTATGTGTATGAATATACACTCACATTATGTATATATGTGTGTAAGTGCATATACTCTGGCATCTCGGGTTTCCAACCGACATCTGGTATTAATTCTGTCCGAGTGAAAGTCTTTCGGAATATTCAAAAGCCAGATAGTAATCTGTAATGTTTGTGTTTGAATTACACACCCAGCTAACACCCTGGCTGTTTTTATAGACATCGCTGTAACATCTTTACTTTCTACCCTACATCACTGACCCTCTTTAGCACCCTCTTTCTACCCGTATATTATATCTCTTTCCTTGCTGTAGGTGGCACTCTCGGTATCATAATTCCTTCGTAGATGTAGGTGACACACAATATATCATTGCTATTTCCTTGCTGTAGATGGCACAAACTATATGATAACTATTTCCTCTTATTGATGGTATTGGCATGGTTGTATAGTTAACAAGTTCACTTTGTACCGACATGGTTTCGGGTTCAGTCTCACTGTGCGACACCTTGTGCAAGTGTCTTTTACTATTGCCTTGGGCCGATCAATGTCTTGTGAGTGAATCTGGTGGACAGTAGCTGTGTGAAAGCCTGTCGATTATATGTATAAGTAAAGATAAAATTAAATTGAGTTATATAATTGACAAGCGAATAATTTATTTATATTATAACATAATATACTATGAATATAATATAACATAATATAAAATAACATAAACAATTATTAAAAGATCAAAAGGCCAACAATTTGTTTCGATTTCTATACATTTTTTAATATATAAGCAATTCCTTTATATGTAAGTCTCATCAGAGTCAGAGTTTACAGGTAGACGAAATTCCGTGTGAAAGGATGGTTGAATTGTAAAAAATTAATTCAACTGCCTATGCATTATGAGCGTGAGCGTTAACTATTCAATTACATATCAATTACAATTAAAAAACAACAAAGAATTTTAACGAACAAAATAATTAAGTGTAATCTACAACTAACGAAATATATTTCTATATATCTCAAATAATATTAATCTAAACACGTTTATGTCTAAGAGAGTCTTTCACTATTATAACATACAACAATAATATATATGTGTATATAATTAAGTATCTGAGTCTTGCTTTATCTAGAACTGTAACAAAAAGTGTAAAAAATATAAATTATAATTATATAATAACTCTTCCATTTATTTAAAGTTATTGATATAAAAAAATATTGTTTAAAGTAACTAATAGGAATTATTTTCCTTAGTTTGTTAATATATATATATATATATATGGCGGGGTATAAATGTATGTGTGTGCCTTTGTCTTCGTGTTTCTTCCCCAACGCCGCTTGACAACCGGTGTTTGTTTGTATATGGCCTTGTAACTTAACAGCTCAGCATAAGTGATCGATAGAATAAGTATTAGACTTTGGAAAGTTAAGTACTGGGATCGATCTGTTCAGCTAAAACCCTAACTGTTGTTGACGATTCCTACATTTATAGTGGTGCACATATTTCTTCACACACACACACTCTCTCTCTCTCTCTCTCTCTCTCTCTCTCTCTCTCTCTCTCTCTATCTATCTATCTATCTTTCTTCTTACCCATCTCCCCCTCTCGCTCTGCTTCCTTCTGTTGTCCTGGCTTCTACTTCAGTGCTATACACATCTCTCTCTTCCTCCTTGTTCCACTTCTTCCCTCTACCAAGCTCTCTGCTCACATGTGACCTGTGGTCAACTCTCTCTTTTCACTCCAGCCACTATGAAGGCGAGACGAACTGTTTTTTCTCCGTCCAGCTTCGTCATATCACTAGCGTTCAATATCAGATTCGCGTTTGGCCGTACGGCTTTTTAATGTTGTTTTCACTGTCCATTTTTTCCTGTCTTGGTTTGTGTTTGCCAACTTGGAATCCTCTGTTTAGTGACTCGATCCACTACTCAGGAAGAGACTATTCTAGAGTACGTTCTGCCTCATCTTCGAAACGTCTAGTTAGAATAGAGGCAGCTGACGAAGGATTAATTCCAAGTGGCTATCTGTTTTGCTATGTGTTCGTTCCGTTGTCGGTAGTTCACTTTTCTAACGTCCTGTACCCTGATATGCATCCATATACACATGTAGATGTAAGTATGTACATATATGTGTGTATACATGCATACATATTCTTTGTATTATATATATATATATATATAT
>NC_068987.1:74484053-74487532 GCF_001194135.2 Octopus bimaculoides
TACAAGAAGTTTTGTTGGTCTCCTGCTCAACTGCACCCCACATATAAGGGAGTTGCAGTCTGGGGAATTAGGTGGCCAGATGCTAGGGGTGATGTGATCGCAGAAATTGTCCGATAGCCATGACTGGGTTTTCCTGCTTGTGTGGCATGGTGCAGAGTCTTGTTGCCAGACATAGAGTCTTCCAGCAGCGACCCTCTTGACCCAGGGTATTACTACCTCCTCCAGGCACTTGATGTAGACCTCCATGATGAGTCTGAGGCCGCGTGGGAAGATGAATGGTGGCATAACGTCGCCGTCACTAGTGATCCCTCCAAACACCATGATGTTGACTGGATGTTAGATTTTTATGCATCTGAATCCTCTGCACTATCCTCAGATTGACACTCAAACACTCTGAAATATTCGCATTGGAACTTCTGGCGCGAATGTCAAGCACTACAGCCAAATTTCTTGTATCATGGTGCTGTTTTTCTCACAGACGGTGCCCAACTGACCCTACTATACTGTGTAGTCGACAAAGTCAAAAACAAACAATGCGCATGCGTGAAATTAAAAATATGAAATGGTGACAATTTGCTCATTGCATCTTGTAATGTATCTGATCATTTATAGAGATGAGTATCACGTTATTAACATTGGAATCACATTTAGAAATAACAGTAACAGTGTAATATAGATGTTTTCTCTTCGTCCATCATTATTACTATTAAAAAAATAATAATAAAGTGGTGAAATGACTATGAAGAAGCTTTCTGGACAGACACGAAAACCATCTAGCATACATTGATGTCAACTTACATGGTATGTGAATATTGTTAGACAGCAATATAGCGTTCATTGGAGCATTCATTTGCATTATTTCTCTCTAGTCATATTAGCTAGGCACAGCGTTGTGTGAATCAACCATGTAATGTTCATAGTTTCTTTCATTTGGAGGGGTGTTCATGCATATTGTCTCTGTTTCTGTTTCAGTCATTTTGGACAAAATGTAGTTCCTCTGCTTCTCTTTCAAACGTTTAATTTTGGAGAGAATTTTTTGATGAAGTGTATCTCCATTGCTTTTCGGAGATTTGGGTCATTTCTTGAACATTTGTAAAAAGAAAAGATTTTGAATTTTCTTTCAGTGCATATTTCTAGATGTTTGCACAGTAGAATCTTGCGCAATTCCTCTTGTCGGATGTGTTGTTTGTGGATCCTTGCACGTTGGCAGAGGGAATTGTTTGTTTCGCCAATGTGATTTTCCTTGCAGTTGGAACAAGTAATGCAGATTGAGATTCTGTGTCTTGCAGTTCTTATCTGCATTTACTTTGAACGAGAATCTGCTCTTGAATTTTGTGGGAACCACTTTCTAAATAATTGATTATGTTGTTGTTCTTACATGTTCCACACCTGCTATCTCCACATTCTTTTACGGAGAATTCTGATTCATTCTCTGATGTGAATTTTGGTCTTGTGAGGTGTTTTTTGAAATTTTTTGGTTGGCGTCTACTATTTCGTAATCAGATTTTTGGGGCAGGTTTGATTTTATGGTTTGAAAGATGCTGACTACCCTACGAAAGTCACACACACACACACACACACACACAAACGCATGTAGAGAAAGAGAGAGTAAAGACAAACAACGAACGAGGCTTACAATAAAAAAAAATTAGTTTGACGCTCGGAGAAGTAAAGAGATTTAATTATGACGCTTCGGACATATTCCAACATCACAACATAGATGTACCGCGGAAGGAACCGAGCAAAGACAAAAATAAATTAAATAAATACGTAAAATAAAAGAAGCAATTAAGGCAAAAATGTCCGAATGATCGCTCGATTACATGGTAGATCTATATATATTTGGGGGGAGGGGTTTCTCTTGTCAGTGTGCATGCACGAATCTATAAGTGTGTGTGTTTGTATTTGTGTATGTGTGTATGTGTATGAGTGTACGTATGTGTGTATGTGTGCGCGCACGCGCACGCGTGTGCTTACAGTGTGTTCGGGCTAAATTTGACAATTTTTATGTCTCCTTTTTATTTCTGGAGCCATCTTGAAGCCGTGGTGGAAACTGAGGGCAGCTACTTTGAATAAACTTTTATCTCCCATCCACAATTTTAAAAAATATTTTTATTTTTGTATAGAATATTGTGTTTTCTTTTCCTTTTATGCAGACTGTCAAATTTATCCCGAACACCCTGTGTGTGTATATATATATATATATATATATATATATATATAGACAAATGGTTATTGTTTGTTGTTAGAGTAATTCTTTCTTTCTTAAGTGTAAATGTGAATGTGCATATATATGTGTATGCGAGTGGGAGAGAGAAAGAGAGAATGAGAGAGTTAAGTAATGTAAATATTAAGGTAGCTGATTGCGTGTGGTCAGCTTGAGGTGAGCCATATCAGATATACAACTTCGTCTGACAGTGTGTGGCGCCATTTGCCAAGCAAAAGTTTTTCATAGTCTGTCAACGCCTTAACTCGTCTCTTGCTTCAACTCACTATTCTCTCTTTCTCATACTGTCTCTCTCATTCTGTCTCTCTCTCCACACACACACACACATACACACGCGCGCGCGCGCGCGCACACACGCGCACGCACACATAAGTGTGCATACACAGATACTCCCTCACATATACACATGTCCAAGTCATTTCAGTCTTGCTATTACATTCTTACTACATCTCTTCGCCGTGCACTTCCTCCCTTCCAAATCTATCTATCTATCTATCCATCTATCTATCTATCTATCTATCTATCTATCTATCTATCTATCTATCTATCTATCCAGATATCCATCGCTTGTAATTGCAATCTCTTCTCTTCTACCTCCCTACACGTCCCTCTATACATTGCAGCTTTACTTCTTTACTTCTACTTGTCTCTAGACTTTTCATCTCCCGGTCTCCCCCCTCCCCCACATTAATTTCTTTAAGCCTTTTTACACACCTCTTTGCCTGAAAACATCTTCCCTCTGTTCTGACTCGCTCATTTTGCCTCTCGCAGCATCAACCACCTACGCTTTATCCTTCTCAAGAAAGCACGTACAAGATATGATTTCTGTCTCCCTTCTCATTAGATTTAATAGAAAATTAATCGACTGATTGAATGACTGATTGATTCATGTTTCGATTGATTGATTGATTGACTGATTCGTTTATTCATTCATGTATTCATTTTTCTTCTTTTTTTCTATTTCCTTTCTTTCTCACTCTTTCTTTTCCTTTCTTTCGCAATTCGGTTAACTGGGCCTGACGTGCAAGGTTTTTGTAAGAACCCTACGAAACTACGTCTAACGTGTTAACGATTCTGCCAGTTCGCCGCCTTCGCCGCCTTCGCCTGTTTTAAATAATAGTATATGTAACTGCCTCTTTCGTTTGTTCATTCACCCTTGTATGCATGTGTGTGTGTGTGCGTGTACGTGAGAGAGAGAGAGAGGGGGGAGAGAGAGGGAGAGAGAGGGAGAGAGAGAGAGAGAGAGAGAGAG
>NC_068987.1:74487631-74497319 GCF_001194135.2 Octopus bimaculoides
AGAGAGAGAGAGAGAGAGAGAGAGAGAGAGAGAGAGAGAGAGAGAGAGATGAAGCATGGATTTGGTACACCTTTATTCCAGTTGTCATACATGTTTCTGTTCGATAATTGATGATGTCGTGTTATAAATGCATCTACTCACGCGTGTTTCGTAAATTGCATTTATGATGAGATAATCATTTATCGAACACAGAAACGTATGTAATAAATGAAATAGAGGAATGCCAAATTCATGCTTCATGTGTTTCTCATTCTAGATGTGCTCTTTATATTAGATTATAGCCCTGTTCGGATCGCATAGAACCCAGTGGGATCACATAACTGAGGGGGTTTAATGTCATTATTATTAAGAGTTGCAAACGAAATGGTAATTTTGTCGCGCACCGAGCGCATTCGCATCCCACTGCGTGGCACTTTGGGCTAGTGTCTTTAACTATTGTGAGTGAATTTGGTAGACGGAAGCTGAAAGAGCGCCCCCACCTTTCTCTCTCTCACTACACACACACACACACACACACACACAAGAGAGAGAGAGAGAGAGAGAGAGAGAGAGAGAGAGAGAGAGAGAGATGCAAGGAGAATTTAATTCAGTGTTCATGAAATATGTATGATGTAAAGAAATCAAGAGTTACTTATTTAAAAGCCTTAGCCGTAAACATTGTTGATATTGTGAAAACATCCCATTATCCTCTTAAGCAAACAAAATGGTAATCCTCTACAAATTGGTAATCCTCTTACGGATCTGTTTCTATGATTATTGTTCTTTCGTCAAAGAGAAATAATTTATGTAGCCAGTGGCATGTATATGAAAATGCTTATTTCGCGACTCGAGTTTCACGTCACTGCAATCTTCAGGCGAGAACTGTTACAACTCGGTCTTGATGGTGTAATCGCATGCTGCGCTTGATCATTGGTTATTTTTGTCATATACTGATTATATCCCTTGTATTTGTTTACGAGGCAAAATGTTAATTTGCTTATTCGTTCTAGATTTATTTGTTTATTTAAATAGGGCTGCTCTTTCATCAAGTTTATTCTGTGCCTTTTTGGTCTGTGGCTCGGTGTGATTGGTTATGAGTGTGCTTTGCATAAGTGTTGAATAGTCCTGGTATCTGTCTGCTCTGCACCATAAGAAGATACCTCATAATCACGCAAAACAAGCAATCTAAAGAAGCAGTATTAAATCATAACACACCGCAGATACCATAATAAATTCCTCTCAAAAATACGTCTACCTCCAAATAGGAGTAGGATTATTTTACCGGGGCAACCCACATATACATGCAGAGAACAAAAAGAAAAGACTGATAAGAACCGAATCCACGAACAGCCGACCCAAATTAAGCACGTGGTACATATTACGCAAAACAGAAAAACAAGCCTTAACAAACATACAGCAACACACACATAACAACTAAAAACAAAACAAAACAAAAACAATTACATAAGAACAATCTTAACTAAATTAACAGATAAACCTAGAACGAATAAGGAAATTAACGACACGCTGTCTCATAAAGAAGCACGAGAAATATAATTAACAGGACAGAAAAAAACAAAAACAATGATGAAACCAGTCAGTAAACGGAAAACGTAAAGAATGAGCAAACAGAGATATTTATATACATCCACACGAATGAATATGAATATATCACCAAAACCAAGTTGTAACAGTTCTCACCTAAAGATCGAAATGGTGCAAAACTTGAGTTGCAAGATGAACATTCAGTTTCAGTAAACGATATACTATACGTCATAAGGCGGCGAGCTGGCAGAAACGTTAACATGCTGGGCGAAATGCTTAGAAGTATTTCGTCTGTCAACACCATTACTACCATCAATATACTCTGACATCATTACCACGATTGCCTCAACTACCGATATACCTCGCCACGATAACTATAGTTATCATTATCATCGCGCAATTGACATCAACACGACGACGATGACGACGACGACCACCACCACCAACACCACCACAGTACCACTATGGTCACTAACATCGCCGCCACAACCATCATCACTACCACCATAACTTTGTTATCCCTATCACCACCACTACTACTATTACTACCTATACATCATCTACATTGTCACCATTACCCTCGACTCTACTACCCCTAAATAACCAACACGGTTCACCTTCTCCTACCACCGAAGCTCCTCCAAGCCTCACCCCCATCCTCATGAACAGTCAGCAAGTAATACTCGTATCTTATCTATGACATATCCCATAATTTCCTTATACTCGGCTAGTTAGAAAGACATTAGGGCATCATAGTGGTGAATGGCATTAAATTAGCTTGGATTAAGTTGTCAATTTTGAGTGTGGATGTATGGGAGATTATGTGTATGTGGTAAGGTGTTATATGCGTGTGTGTCTTCCTGTATGTCTATGTGTGTATACGCATGTTTAGGGAAGTGTAATATGATAGCATATTTCAATTGTCAAATGCTTAAGTGATGCCTTTCTTACATAGCGTATGTGTGTGAGACTTAAGTAATGCAAAAATAGGCATAACTGTTATTTTTTTATTAATTGACAGAGGTCGTTCAAATTGTACGTGTTGGTTGAATGACACTTTCTCTGTACGAAGATACTTCTGAACAGTTTCCATTACAAGCGATGCATCGCGTCATCGTTGAACCCAACTCTCGAACCCTCATTGCTGGTTTCTTCTTCACTGAACTTCTTCATCCATCCATGCATATTGCTTTTGTCGATGGTGTCATCTCCATAAACAACCTGTAACTTTCTGTGAATGTTAGACAGACTGCATCTAGAGTCGAATTAAGACCCATCGAGGCCCCAAGCACTTAAAAGATTTTGATGCCCCATAAAAGATTATGTAATTCAAAATATAAACAATAACAAATCATAAAACAATTTTTTTTATTTTTCAAGACGAAACAAAACAGTAAGAATGGAAAATAATGTTATTTGTGTATACTTCCATTTTATTTATATTTGAAAAGTTTCCTCTTACTTTTTTGAATTGTAAAGTCTTTGATCAGATCCTCAAAATTAATCTTAGATACAGCATCTATACTTAGCAGAGATTAAGGCATTCCGAATATCATTTTAGCAGATTTAACGGGATTTCTTTTGTGCCGTAAACCATTTACTATTTCTGTGGTGCCCTCTCCTTCCCTTGATGCCCTAAGCGCGTGCTTATTTTGCTTAATGGTTAATCCAGCGCTGACTGCATCCCTCCTTCAAGAAATCAATGATGGCATTTTGCAGTGACAACACAAGCAGTAGACCATCTGTGTTCATCGAGTCGGGATGGGCTGACTGCGAAAATGAAGAAGAAATTTCAGAGGTAAAGCTATTGATAGAGTTCTGCGAAGGATTCGTGATTAGAATAGTGGAGTAAGTAGAGATAATTGGTGTGGCAAAAATAGTTATACAAGTAATTGTTTCTCATTTAAACACAAGACTAACAACTGGGACGGGGGTTGTACTGAATCGACCAACTCAACCCTTTAAAATTGCTGGTTAATTTTGCCTTTCAATTTGGATAGATGAAGAGAAAAGTTGATCTTATCGGGGTTCGAACTCAGAATGTAAAGTATTGCAAGACATGTTTCCCGAGGCTCTGATGATTCGGTCAGCTCGCCCGTCTAACAAAAAGCCAATAACAACAATATTAATTTTGTTTTTGATTTGGGCATAAGACCAATTTGAGGGGCAAGGACTAGTAGTTTACTTTATTGATCCCGAGGGATGAAATGTAAAGTTGACCTTGGTGGTATCTGAACACAGAACGTAAAGAACATGAACAGATACTGCACAATGCATTTTAACTGGCGTTGTAACGATTCTAAAAATAATAATGGTTGAGATGATAATAATAGTACAATAATATTAATATTAATGTCAATAAGAACAACCATGATAATCCTTTCTACAAAAGGCACAAAGCCTGAAATTTGTAGGGAGGGGACTGTCGATTACATCAACCCTAGTGTTTCACTGGTGCTTAATTTATCGACCCCGAAAGGATGAAAGGCCAAGACGAGCGATATAAATAGTAAGTAATGTGCGAGATTATGGGGTCAGTGAAGAACAGGCGGAAAAATAAGACGAAGGAAGAATCGCCATGAATACGGGGTCTAAGTCATAGATAGAGAGAAAGTTCAAGCCTGTTTTGAAAATGTAAGTAGCAGTAGAAAAGGGAGAGATGACTACAAGGGTGGGCCAGAGAGGAAGAAGATATGAAGTAAGAAGGAGAAGACATGAAGGTTTGGTAGAAGGGAAGCTAGTATAAGAGTGGGGAATAAGACAAGGGAAGAGGTAAGAATTTTAGAAAGGAAGATGAGGGAGTTATATGGTTAAATGAGGTCAGTAGTGGACCACAGACAGCCTTGGAGAGTGTTTTTAGATGGGTAGGGAAGATGAGACAGGATTTTCACTGAAGGTATGCGAACAGTGTTTAAATTGGGTATACCAATTAGTAAGGAAAACTAAAGAAAATAAAAGCAATAACAAATCATTAAGTGTAGTTGATTAATTACATATTAATCAATCAACCATTTGTAATAATAGTTATAAAAATAATGATAGCGATATTTATATAATAAACAGAAGTATCGACAAGAACGGTAATACAAATGAAAATACTGATCAACATTTTATACCCGTGAAATACACTCAACGGCAACAACATCCACAAACACCGGATTGTTTCCCGCCTAACGAAACCACTCTACTCAAATGCTTCCAGTTGTCTGAATTACTGACAAGTCTTCCCGAATGTGCCAGTGCGGACATGGAGTAACGTATCGCACCATCCCTATCGTATCTTGATAGGGTATTTGTTAGGTTAATAGACAGGGTATAGAGAAGTATGTTCACAATTTAAACCGGTCGGCTACACAGACCATAAGTTTGTGATCTGCACGTTCGACGCATATAAAACTCATACAGAGACTCGATTGCAGGAAACTGAATGCGTCGTTCTCGGCGGGTAAAACCTACAGAGACAGGATTAGCATTTTAGTTAAAGCAGCCATTGCCAAGAGCAGTTGTCATCAACAATCGGTGGCAGGGCGCTCTGAAGAGGATTATTAGAGAGCTATTAGGGTCAGTAATGAAGAAGCTAATACCTATTTTGTAGGAAAATTATTCTACAATGTAACCAGGTTCCATCTCTGATCTGTAACCCAAGACTGTTAGTATAAGTCACGGTGATGAACGGGTCCGCACTTTTTGTGATCCAGAATGAGGCCTGACATAATGATGATGTAGGACATTTTTCTATTGCTATTCGCGTCTCTATTACATTTTATTTTTCTTAATCACTTATGTAGATAACTTTGAGAAACTTAACTTTGACTTACATTCTCAAATAGCATGAATATTGTTTATGAGCTGTTCTGATGAGATGTAAGTGATACGAAACATATGTCAACAGCAGAATAAAAGAATATGTATGTAACACTTGACTTTATAAAAAAAGAATATTATGTAACACTTGACTTTAACAAAATTTGAGCTTTCAGTATGTTTGCCATTTGACGGTTTTGGAAAATATTCAATTCTTGAGATTATTTCCCTTTTTCATTTAGATTAGTCCAAACAGACACCAAGCGGTCGTTTTACCATCTCAGGAAGTGGGGATATAACCCAATAAATCAAAAATCTATTTTATATGGCATTTGTTATACCCTTATTCCTCTTTGCTGTGAGTAAATTCTCATTTACGTTTTGATTGTGCGTGCGTGCGTGTGTGTGTGTGTGTGTGTGTGTGTGTGTGTGTGTGTGTGTGTGCGCACGTGCTTAGATGAATGGATAGATAGACAACTCATTACACACACGCACACACATATCAAGTTTGTACAGTATCGTGCAAAAGTCTTTGGCCACTTTAAACTATTGTCAATTTCTACTAATTCTCAATTTATAAGTGGAAGTTTCGTATTGCGTTTTTCACAGATGAAACATTCGTCCTGTTGGAGTCATTTCCATACCCAGTCATTATATTTTGTAGTAGTTCTGAATGAGATGGGAAGATGCGAGACAACCACCAAAAATGGCCGTGTAAATGTTTTCGGTCACTTTACATAAACCAATCAAGATATAGTGTTTCAAAACAGAAAAATGTCTATAATTGCGTGGATTCTCCCGACCAACTCCTCTTTAGTTCTGTCCACATTTGCTTGATGATATTTAAGTCAGGGCTCTGAACACTTTCATCAGCCAGACTTTGTCGTGTTGCACGCGATCTGTGACATGGAGCTCCATCATACTGAAAAATTTCACCTTCATCCAAGTCTGGTATCAAATTGTCCTTCAGCAACTGGATGTATTTGACACTATTCAAGTTACTGTCAATGTTAACCAACTTCCTTGAACCATCATCACTTTTTATGTATCCCCAAAGCATCAGACTCTTACCCCAAACTTTACTGTTTTCGTCGTGTAATGTGAGTCGTTTCGGTTTCTAATAGGCGAGAATTTGTCAGAAGGTCTCCAGGAAAGCGGAACGACTCACGTTGCACGACGAAAACAGTCTTCTTCTCCGCTCACTCTCTCCTCCTTTCACTCATTCTTTCTTTCTCTCTCTTCTGTCTGTCTTGTCGCATTTTTTGTCTCTCTTAGTCACACTATTTCTATCTTTCTCTCTCTCTCTTATCAATTAAACAATGTCACTAGATTCATTGAACTCGGAGAATTCCAGCTTGGAAAAAAAATGTAAATCGAATCAATGACGGAGACTTTTCGCGACAAATGGACCTGCTATAAATAACAGCTATTTATCCCTCACATTACGCCCAGCTGTCTTAGAAAGGAAATCACACACTAGATATTGTCCTCCAAGACAACTAATCCTCCAAAAGACGAAATGGTAAAAGCTGGAATGCCTTTCATCATAGTCACAGTTCTGCTTGATCGTCTAAATAACAGCCACAGCAACAACAGCTGCAATAGAAACAGTAAGTGACAGTTGATGCGTCCTTTAAGCGTTTTAACAAAGAGAGGACCCTTTAGATGTGAGTAATATATTTTTACGATACATCCAGTGAGATGATAAATTCAGCTCGGGTCGTTAAGGGTGACGTTATGTTGACACGTTGCTGTAAGGGAAAGGACCTGATAGCCTTATTCGGACTCCCGTTTGTGTGTTAATTGCGAAGTTCAAGATAAGCCAACATGTCGGTATGCCTCGGTCAAAAAGTTGCGTTCCTGTGTTAAGTTTTGGTTGTTGTTGATTAGTAAGACAATTGGACGATGTATCTTCCCTTGAGTGGAAAATTTGTTTATCACAGATTTTTTTAAAACTACAGATAAAATCCAGTCTTGAGGTTGTGAATTATTAAATTAGATAGTCAGAAATCTAAACAACCTTTAACTTTTACTACTGGGTTAATTTGACTGTTTGCACGAAATAAATTTCATTGAAAGATAATGACTAGAATCAGAGATCTAGTTCTGAAAACTTAGTATCGGATACATTTGACAGATAAACTAAGATAGATTGATAGATAGATAGATAGATAGATAGATAGATAGATAGGGAGAAAGAGTGGGAAGAAATGGAAATATAGACAGAGAGAGATACTGAAAGAACGATTTCAAATTTTTGCCACAAGGGCAGCTTAGGGGAGGGGATTAAGTCGATGACATCGAACCTAGTGCGTAACTGGCACTTATTTAATCGACCCCGAAAGAATGAAAGGCAAAGTCGACCTCGGCGGAATTTGAACACAGAACGTACGGCTAAGCATTTCACCCGGTGTACTGACGAGAAAGAAAGAATGATAGAAAGAGAAATAGATATATATCTCAACTGAAAAGTGCAGGCATGACTATGTGATTAAGAAGTTCGTTTTGCAGCCACGTGGTTTCATTGGCCGGCCTCTGAATGGAATCTGTCGTATAAATGAATATGAGTGTATGTTTTTGTGTGACCACACTGCCTGACAATTAACTAGTACTGATTTGTTTACATCCCTGTCACTTAGCGGTTCCAGAAAAGAGAACGATAGAATAAATACCAAACTTTAAAAAAAAATAGTAAGTATCGGTGTGGATTAGTTCGACCAAACCCTTTCAGGGTGGTGCCCCAGCCTGGCCGCAATCCAATGATCTTAACAAGTAAAAGGTAAGAGGTAAAAAAAAGATGAAACACTGAGACAAAAAGGAAGACGAAGAAAGAGAGAGAGAGAGTGAGAGAGAGAGAGAGAGAGAGAGAGAGAGAGAGAGAGAGAGAGAGAGAGAGAGAGAGAGAGAGAGAGAGAGAGAGACAGACAGACAGACAGACAGACAGACAGGCAGACAGATAGACAGACAGACAGACAGAGAGCGAGAGAAGTCGGGTGGGGTTTATTAAAAGAATGAACATCTGGCCAAAAACAAGTTGCTGGAAATTAGACTTTGTATTTATAACTCCTCGAAATAAATTCAACGTCAGTACTTTCAATATCGTTTATATATAATTAGGGAATATTGTAATTTTATAAATTTCTCCTTAGATTTTTCCAGGATGATTTTTTTCTTAGTCTGCTTTTTGAAAGATTATGTATCATGCCGTATGTAGATAGTCCTTTCGTCCTTTAATTTGCTTCCTACAATAAATATAGGAAGCATAAAAAGGCTAAGTGGCCCTTATCATTATTTAATAACTTCCCTTCCCTACACGTTCTTCGTAAATTTACACAGTAACGGGTTTGTGTGTAGAAATGTGCAATCTATTTTTGAGTGTTAGTTGCAAACTGATAGAGCAGACGACACTGGGGTAAAATGGCGGTATATACTGTTGTTATTGTAGTTTAACAAGAGTGTGAAGAACCGTGATATGTTGTTTCAGATAGAAACAGACCACCCAAGTTTCATGTGAGGAAAGAAAGAATAGAGTAAGAAAGAGAGAGAGAGAGAGAGAGAGAGAGAGACTGGAAGAAGAAAAAGAAATGAAAAAAAGGAGTTAGAAAGAGGGAAAGAAGCAGAGAAAGAATGAGATTGGCTATATTACATATACAAACCCATCATACACTCACATAGACACACATACACACACACACACACACACGCATATATATATATATATACAAACACACACACACATACATACGCATGTATACGCGCGCACACACACACACGCACATTCACATAGACACGTACATACATGTTTTCCATCCACATATGTGTATGCATGTATGTGTGCATCTCTGTGTGTGTGCGTATGTGTGCGTATGTGTGTGTTTGCAGTGTATGTATAGACAAAGACAAAATGAGAGGGAGTTGTGAGAGAGAAGTACGAGAAATGGTAGGATGAGGAGAAAGCGACAAATGTGGTATAAGGCAGGAAGGGGGAGGAGGCAAAATAAACAAGAAAATAAAATGCAAAAATAGATTTTTATCTTAAATATACAAAAAACAATAATGAAGAGAGATGAATAGGAGTGAAGTGTTTGTAGATGTGTGTATGTGTGTGTACAAATATACATATACATATACACGTATATATGCATATGTGTACAAATACATATTTTTTATATATGTGTATGAATATATATGTATATGGCTGTGTGTGTCTGTGTGTGAACATATATGTGTGCGTGTGTGTGTGTATCATATAAATATATATATGACACATTATTATATAAGTATATACATACGTAATATGTATGTGTGCATTGTGGTAAGGTGTGTGTTATATGTTATATATATATATATATATATATAT
>NC_068987.1:74499898-74500653 GCF_001194135.2 Octopus bimaculoides
ATATATATATACATACATACATACATACATACATACATACATACATACATACATACATACACACATACATACATATATGTGTGTGAGAGAAAAAGAGGCAGACAGACAGTGAGGCAGAGAGGAGAAGGGGAGGGAGGGAAAGAGAGTGGCAGGGAGAGAAGCTTTTCTCCTGATGTTTTATCATGAAGAGATAGGAAGAGGTAGATGCAGAGAGGTGTGAGAGAGAAAGAGATAGAAATAGAGGGTGAGAGGGGGCAGGAGAAGAGAAAGAAAAAAAAATGGGAAATAGAAAAGGTGAGGCAGAAAAACCGGCTCTTTAAGAGAGGGAATGTAGCGGTGTAGAAGCAACTGTGAAAAAGAGAAATTACTGGATAGAAGAATGTATATTGCGAACATGCTATCGTAAAGGTAGCGCTTTGGCAGTTAAATTTGCTACATCAAGTTGCAAGGCAATGTCTGTATTACAGAGGTTCTTGAAAATGTGACATTCTAGATATAGAGTGTTTCCTTATTAAAGCGCAACTGAGATGGGTTGACCTTGTGGTACATATGGAAGACATTCGCTTTCCTAGAGCCCATTTCTATGGTTAACTTAGCTCTGGTGCCAGGCACCAAGACCGTCCACTGCTCCGTTATAAGTACACTCTAAAGACCTGCTTGAAGATCTGCAAGATAAATCTGAAGACATGGGAATTAGTAGCACTGAATAAAGCACAAAATTTGAAGCAGTCATCCCTCCCTCCCTCCCTCCATAT
>NC_068987.1:74501631-74502467 GCF_001194135.2 Octopus bimaculoides
TATATATATATATAGAGAGAGAGAGAGAGAGAGAGAGAGAGAGATAATGTTCCTCAAAGGCGCATTATTCGAACGCATACTGGCCAAAAGTCATGTTGGTCGAAAGCCAAATTGATAGATAACATATAAGGAAAGCTAAGTATTATCAAAGATTATACAGAATAAAAAGATAATCTAAAATGTCTATTCTTGCATATTCCGACAAAACAGTTCGAATTCCTTTTAAGGAAATAAGGCTTTATCTTTGACATAACAGAAGCACTACTTCGTAGAATAAATAACCCGACTTCAACAATAAACTGTTCTTAATGTATAGTATAAAACGCAAAATAAACATTTCAATGTAATCTAACGATAGAACATAAATGTCTATGCCAACCTTCAATATAATTATTTGTACAGTCCTCGTCTTGGACAGTTATATTGTACACTGTCTGAGCAAGAGGATTGACTAACGACCTGCCAAATTATTTTGGTTGCCATTTTCAAGAACATAAACCTTCTTAAAATATCAGTAAATTTCTGCATTTTTTTAAATGTTATTTTTTGGCAAGTTCTTTCAGAAACATTAAAATTTCGACCAATATTTCACATTTTCTTCGACTAATATTTTCATGAATTTGTTTTCCACGTATGACCATAAATCCATCATAAACGTATATTTTGCACGTATGTATGTATGTATGTATGTATGTATGTATGTACGTATGTATGTATGAATATGCATCTATGTATATATGTATGTATCTATGTATACATGTATGTATACACATGTGTATGATTGCATTCATACATACAAACATACATATATATATATATTTGTATATATATATATG
>NC_068987.1:74503156-74504913 GCF_001194135.2 Octopus bimaculoides
ACACACACACACACACACACATATGTATGTATCTTCTTTTTTTTTAATTATTATATACCTTACACTGAGGAGGGAGCCGGTTTCCAACAAAGATACAAAGCTCCGTCTTTGGAATGTAGTTAGCACAGACAAATTCATATTTGGAACTTGAGAAAAGTCTTGCATATGTTTATTGTTCCACTCACAGATTGCACTTGTAATGTATGAATTAGCCTGTCGATTTCTCTTTCTGAAAATCCCACTTTATCCTTTAAGCATTTACTAACAAAACTTAGTGCTCCAATTATTACTGGTATGAATATGAATTCATAGTCTGGATATAGAAGCTGGAGGTTTCGAAACAGTTGTCCATAGATATCCTGTATGTATGTATGTATGTATGTATGTATGTATGTATGTATTTAAGCAGTGTGCTGACTCAGTCGTTAGCTCGTTAGACAAAATGCTTTGCAGCATTTCTTCCGACACTTTATGTTCTGAGTTTAAATTCTGCCGAAGTTGATTTTGCCTTTCATCCAAAGGTGGTGCCCCAGCATAATCGCATCCTGTGGCTGAAAACAGTAAACGTAAGGAAATATGCATTACTGGTACGCCAGCAGTTTTTATTTTCATACTAAAGATTACTGCGGAGTATACCCAAATATTATAGAAATGCAGTGACGGTCAAAGGTTATTATCCCATGGAAAAAAAAACATAAAAAATACAGTTGTCATCTACTGAAACCCAATTGCAAGGCATTGATCAACCAACTGAACTTATGATAAGAGACACTCGCTCATAGTACCATGCTGTGGGATCAAAACCAGGAACAATAGCTGCAAGCAAATTTCAAAAGTATTTTGATGGAATACGTTAAGATTCGCTTTAATGACCTGAAGTGAAGTAGGTGAGTGTTGGATAGCAATCTGGAATAAAATCCAATGAAAGCGAGTAACGATTTTTATTTCCTTAACATTTTAGTATAGTAAAGGCATATGGAATACAATGTTCTGCCTAGAAACAGAACGACATACACTTGCATTGGATTTGAACGCTCTAACTATTGGAAGGTATTGTACTATCTTATTCACTCAAGCATTTCACTCCTACTTGGAAAGCAATTGTAGAAAACAGACATTTGTGTTGTGACAGGAAGTAATGTAAAAAATATTAGGAAACTATAGGACGGATGTTGTCCAGATTGCTGTCAAATAAATCTTTTCTGTGGATGGGAAATATTGAACACGTAGGGAGACATTATGGAAACACAATGAAAAGCCCTTTGTCATAGTTTCGTAAAAAATATATTTTAAATATAACGTACAAAAATTAAATAAGGGATCTTTTTAGTCGCATTTTCGTAAAAGTATACATACAATACAACGTATAATAAAAGATTCTTTGTAATATTCTCGTAAAAATTAAGGAAAATATTGCTGCAGACTCCTGCTTTGTTTATTTTAATTAATGTTGCTCATGATAGAAGTATTACGTTGCAATTTTTTCTCCGTATACAAACTTACGCAGAAACGCAGAATATATGATCAGATAAGCAAACAACGCACACAAACGCACACACACAAACTTGCATACATTGACCGATAGAAACTCGCAGACGTCTGCAACATTCAGCTGTACGCATTCTATCTATCTATCTATCTATCTATCTATCTATCTATCTATCTATCTATCAATCTGTTTATCTCTGTCTGTCTGTATGTATGTATATATGTATGTATAACTGTGCATGTGTGCGCGTGTGCATATATATATATAT
>NC_068987.1:74505011-74508521 GCF_001194135.2 Octopus bimaculoides
TATAGGTGCGTGTGTGTGTCTGTATTTATATGTGCGTGTATGTATATTTGTATATTTTTTCGTTCTTCTACAAAATTTCAAAAAGGGGTGGATTGGATTCTGTAGAAGAGCAAAATTAACATGTTTTTCTGAGAGTAAATAAAAAAAAATCCATTTTGCTTTAATGCATTAAATAATTTGCTTTCTATTGTGATTTCTTCGTTCCATGATTCTATGAACTGGGACATACTAAAACAAATACAAACATATATACGTACATATGTATGGTATGAATGTATATACACATAGGCACACACATACACACACACTCACATATATGTACGTATGTATGAATGTATACACACACAAACACAAACATTCACAAGAAAATTCGATGACAAAGGAATAACCAATTACCTTATGAACTTCAATGGCTTACAGCCGTTTCTGCCATAACAAGCAGTGGACTCATAGTTGAGTGCTTGAGTAACATCTTCAAGCGAAACTCAGAGTAGTAAGAGGCTGGTTCAACTAAAATAACGAGCATATATATATATATATATATATGAGTCGACCAATATAGAAATATTATGAATACTATTGCGTGTGTGTGAGTGTGTGTGTGTGAGAGTGTGTGTAGGAGGGCGCGTCTCTGTTTGCGCGCCCGCGCGTGTGAGTGTACGTGTAATGATTCTGCTTTGCCATGCCAGGGATATTTATCGGTTACTAGAATTCAGTATACTTAGAATATCGGGTATTCATAAACCCTGGCTGCGAGGTAGAGTAAACTTATAGATATCCCCTCACCCGGACCCGCATATAAACAGGAACATATGTACAATGCAAAATGTTATGTCTGTAGTTTACGCGTCTATGTTTTTATGTTCTTTTTTTCTTTCCTTCTTTCTTTCCTTCTTTCTTTCCTTCTTTCTTTCCTTCTTTCTTTCTTTCCTTCTTTCTTTCTTTCTTTCTTTCTTTCTTTCTTTCCTTCTTTCTTTCTTTTTTTTTTCTTTCTTTCTTTCTTTCTTTCTTTCTTTCTCTCTGTATATGACACACACACACACACACACACATACACTCATACATGTATGTAAACATAAATACGTACGTACATATGTGTTTGCGTGTATATGTGTGTACGCATGAGTATGTGTGCGCGCACGTGTTCGTGCGTATGTGTGTTTGCATGTTCATGCATGACTGCTGTCCAATTGCTTGGATCATCGTCTATGGTGGCCATTAGCCAACCGTAGAGAAATCGTTACGTTGCAATATGATGTTACTCAGTGCTGACTGCTAAACTATGCAGGAGTCATCAGGTCGTTGACGTTTGTGACGTCAATATAATCATTTGAGCGTTCCAAAAATAAAGTAGAATCTAATATTAACTGAATAAAAGTAGAACAAAACAATTTTCCTGCTTTCTTTGGCCTTTTAACATAATTTCCACACTCTGCGAGTGTTACAATTAACAGAGAAATTCTAGATATGAAAAATAAAACCTTGTCAGAGAAATAAATCTGACAAAAGTGTATCAGTAGGGATTATGTTTCATTGTCCGAAGATTTTATCTAAGAGCGAACAAGGAGAAAATTAGCGTACCTCTTCTTCGCGAAGATAGGGAACGTTTTGGAAGTCGTCTGAAGACGAGTTAAAGGAGACACAGCTCAAATGTGGGGCTGCTCCCGTTCATCGAGCAAGGAAAGGCATGCAAGTCAGACGGCACACTTGTTACCCTTATGGTAGTAAAAGCCATTTGAGGATTTTCTTTCTCGAGAAATTAGAGAGAAGAAGAGAGAGGACAACAGGAGAATCAGGAGATGCCGGAGGCTAATATCACAACATTACTCTCACTTTCCCCATGGCTTTAGGCCCGAGGATGGTCGAACAGTCTCATCATACCCAGTCGCCGAACCCATAATCGAGAAATGCCACTAGAAAACTGGGGTCCTTTTTCCAAGTTATACCATTCCATTGTCTTGAGACGAAGAGGAGAAAAACCAGCAAAGAATAGAACTGGTAAACCACCTGGGGTAAAAGTGCAGAATAGTAAAAGAAAAAAAAACAAAAATTGCCCCCTAAAGAAAAATAGACCAATTGAGAAAGTAATGAAAGCATTCTAGGCGAAGTTCCATCTCGCTTCTATGATTTTCACAATTCTTCGTGTCGTAAACAACGAACGAATGTGTGCTCTATATGAGCTACTCGAAGATATAAGACCAGATCCAATGGAGATTTAGGAGGAGAGCTCACCACTATGTGGATCACACTAGAGACAAGACACTTGTAAGAATTACTTTTAATAATTACCAGGGTACTTGCTCTAAATTATCCCAAAGACGTGGGACTTTTCTAACCGCTTCGATATCCGAAATTTTAAGGGTACTTTTAGGCATGAGATTTTTTTTAGTAGCTACAAGAAACGGAAGGCGAGAATGAAAACGATTAAAGTTGATGGTGGTGGTGGTGGTTGTGGTGGTGGTGTCCTGATTTGACTCAAGAAGTTGTGTGTTTTCTTTTAATTATAATTTTTAATTATATCCGTTTATGTACGAGGGGGTGCTGAAAAGTTCCTGGCTTTAAGGGTGTCGCGAAAGGCCTGGTTAGGGGCCCTACATTCCGAGTTTTTTTTTTTTTTTACCAAACTTAGAGAACCTAAAGGACCGCTGCAATAAGTGTGAGAATCTGCGAGGGGAAATATGTTGAATAAAAATCATAATTAACTGATCCTCCAGTATTTTCTTTTACCCAAAGCTACGAACACTTCAGCCCCACCACCTCATATATATGTGGAGTGAATATATATATATATATTCACTCCACATATATTATGTTAAACTGTCGTATGTCCAAATTTAGCCAAATGCATTTGTTTCAATATATAATTTTGGTCAAACTATCGTATTTCCAGCTGCTTCAGATGAAAATTGGCAAAGTGTAGTACAACAGTTTAACCGCCGTTTTCAAAAATGTAGTAAGCCCCACATACGACAGTTGTGCAAAAATATTTCTGACTGAAAATATAATACATGCATGGAGTTTCGATTTTATGCACCCAACAAAGTATTATTAGTAAGCTGAAGCTAATGTGAAAAGAAATGGAATGGTGAGACTATTTTTTCGTTTTCTAAAAAAGCAACGTTTTGGATTTACGACACTTTTGCATAATAGCAACGATATATAATCTTTGAAAAAAAATCTCCCCAGAAGGTAAAAGATGGATATGTTTAGAAACGATTATCTCCCCCTGAGCAGCAAATCTCTTTCACTCTCTGTCTCTACCACAATATTTACAGTTTTCTGTAAGACCAGCACTATATATATATATATATATATGTGTGTGTGTGTGTGTGTGTGTGTGTGTGTGCGTGTGTGTGTGCGTGCGTGTGTGTGTGTGTGTGTGTGTGGAGACGCGTGGCCTAGTGGTTAGGGTGTCAGTACCATGATCGTAAAATTGTGGTTTCGATTCCTGGACCGGGCGACGCGTTGTGTTCTTGAGCAAAACACTTCATTTCACGTTGCTCCAGTCCA
>NC_068987.1:74509324-74510290 GCF_001194135.2 Octopus bimaculoides
TTTTCAGAAAAAGAAAACTCTCAATACACCTTAATATATAGCACGTCTCTACTAATCTCTTCATTTTTATATAGCTTTATTAGCTTTGGAAGGCATATGACTCAGGGGTTAGAGCGTCGGGCTCACAATCACGATGAAGTGAGTTCGATTCCCTGACCAGGCTGTGTGCTGTGTTCTTGAACAAGACACTTTATTTCACGTTGCTCCAGTTCACTCAGCTGGCAAAAATGAGTTGCTACGTCACAGGTGCCAAGCTGTATCGGCCTTTGCCTTTCTCTTGGATAACATCGGTGGCGTGGAGAGGAGAGGCTGGTATGCATGGACGACTGCTGGTCTTCCATAAACAACCTTGGCCAGATTTGTGCCTCGGAGGGGAACTTTCTCGTTGCAATCCCTTATTTTTTGGTTAGCGTTTACTCCCGTGCATTTTGTATCCCCTTTGTATGCCTCTTTATTGTCTCAATGAATGGACATTGGCAGCAATAATAAAAATATCATCGTCGTCGTGGTTATTGTTGTTGTTCTTCTTCTTCTTTCTCGTTTCATCATCATTATTATCATTATCATTATTTTGTTGTGGAGGCGCAATGGTCCAGTGGTTAGGGCGGTCATAGGATCGCGCTTTCGATTCCCAGACCGGGTGTTGTGAGTGTTTATTGAGCGAAAACACCTAAAAGCTTCACGAGGCTCCGGCAGGGGATGGTGGTGAACCCTGCCGTACTCTTTCACCACAACTTTCTCTCACTCTTACTTCCTGTTTCTGTTGTACCTGTAATTTAAAGGGTCAGCCTTGTCACACTGTGTCACGCTGAATATCCCCGAGAACTACGTTAAGGGTACACGTGTCTGTGGAGTGCTCAGCCACCTGCACGTTAATTTCACGAGCAGGTTGTTCCGTTGATCGGATCAACTGGAACCCTCGACGTTGTAAGCGACGGAGTGCCAACAACAACAACATTATTTTGT
>NC_068987.1:74510458-74514161 GCF_001194135.2 Octopus bimaculoides
CAAAAAAAGCGTGCAATATTTAAGAACATTGCAAGACGTCCGCTTATGAAAGAACAGGAAGAAGTGCTTAATACACTGATGATATTTGTAACGTAAACAAAAACGCCCGAAATTGTTATTTTTTAATCATATGCAGAGACGGATCTCCAAATATAAACACCCTTGAACAAAGCAGAATAGTATCGGAAACATTAACTTAAAGAAAAAGAAAAAGGAGCTGAAACAGTACAAGTCGCAACAACAACTATCCATCATTTAGAAACGTTGTGAGTCAAAAGAAATTGCTCGACCTTTGCAAAGAAAAAGCGAAGGACTGGTCGAGGTATGTGAAAAAAATGCAACTTAACCCGTCGAATTTATCCAAGAAAGAACGAGAAGGAAGTTAACACACCTTGTTTTTTTCTTTTTTTTTGTTATCTTTTTTTCTTTTTCAAAAGAAAAATTCAGAGGGGCTTCGAAACGCCTTCGAAAAGGAAGCTAAAGGAAACCCTAGCTGATACGTGGCAGGATATGTACTCCACTGACCGATTACGGGCATATGGCAACGTGTAACTTAAGACCAAGAAACATAAATGCGGGAACAAGACTTGCTTTGGGGTGCAAATCGAGGTCCAAACCAAGATGTTCAAAGAGTTTTCATTACTACCAAAACAATTTTGAGGGTGCGCATGCATACCCTGTCCCCGAAACATTAGACGAGGGGACAGAGCTAGTGAGTAACTTGTCTTTCCACAATTTAGTGCCAATGCTCAGGGGTCTCACTTGGATCGTCATCAACTTTACTTAGCAGTACGAACATGTGTTGATCGCCGTCACCAACATCATCACATGGCTGGGAAGGGTATAAAAGGACGTCTAGGTTCTGATAACCTCCGATGAACACAAGGCTATACTGAAGTCGTTTTCTAAATAGGATGTCAGTTAGACTTGTGCAGTTGGGAAGAAGTCTCAGCTGCTACATGTGTAAAAGATATTTGAGAGACTTCTACTCCGAAATGAAAGAAACGAAAAGGGAGAAGGTGGCAGACAACAGCAAGAGCAACAGCAACAACAGGATCCAGCCCGAGTAATGCCACTACTGCCGTCATTGTAATATCAGGCGAGTCGCCAATGAGGTTGTCAAAGGAGTTGTTAATGAAGATCATCAGTAGGGATGTTGACTATGTCATCAATGGAATTATCAATAGAGTTGACAATAGAGCTGTAACTGAGGTCATTGATAATTTGTTAATGAGGTTCAGGAAGTTGTCAATGAGGACATCAATGAAGTTATCTATGAAGTCACCAATGGAGTTGTCGATAAGGTCAACAGTAGAATTGTCGAGAGAACTGGCAATAATTTTATCAGTGGAATCGTCAATGGGCTCGTCATTTATATCGTGAATAGAATCATCAGAGTGGTCATGAATGGAGTCGGGAATTTGTTGTCATTGGGCTTTCAAGGGGGTCTTTGTTCTTGTTACACATCATTAATGGCTACATCAACTTAAAGTCGACTCGCTCCACCTTTCTTAAGAAACTGAGGAAAGCCTGAAAAGGCTAGAGCCACTGTCTCTTCACTGTTGATCAAATAATAGCGATTTCTAACCGTGGTACAAATCTACAAATTTTCCAATGAGGAATATTTAAGACCAATAATATAATGAATTGCAATATTTTTAGCTACCTCCCTCCACCTTCTAGGTTCAAATCTCAGCGAAGTCGACTTTGCTTTTCATCATCGTGGTCTCTCTAATACAGTATTAGGCAAATATTGCGTTTTGATTACGTTGATTAAATCTCTTTCCCAAGCTGGAGGCTTAGTAAAAATGTTAAACATTTTCATTAAGAGTCTAACATCACCGAAAACTGGATGTTTGGATTTGCTTGAGCCACATTATGTTCTCTTTATGCTTTCCTTTAAATATAGTTTGGATTCGTATGTTGTGTTGTTTTGTTTTGAATTTATAATGAAATACAAAAGCTCAAGAAGCGAGATGCTATTTACCTACCTACCTACCTACTCAATCAGTCTAATGATGCGGTCACTCGACAACAATCTTGATTCCAAAGGGCCAACAAGAAAGCCTCCAAGTGATTGTTCGAGCTGCTAGATACGGTATCAGAACATCCCTCAAATCATACATATCTTAATGGCTTCAAAAAAAGAAGGAAACATTAAATAATGCAGTAGAAAAGCAAAAAAAGATGGTGTGTTACGGTTAGAAAGGTTTTAGTCCAATCTCTATTTGGACAGGACTGATATGAGCTAAACAACAAAAGCAATTCACAAAAAGATGAATCAGTAATGGAACCTTTACGTAAGTCGCTTGGACTGCTAGAAATAGCAGATACGCTACCGTCTTTAAAAAAAGGGAAGGACATATTAGATGATGATGGTGATAGTAGTAGTAGTAGTAGTAGTAGTAGTAGTAGTAGATACGGTTAAAAACAATGGAACATCACGACTGGAACTATCTTTGATCATAAGAGATCATGTAGCAGTTACGCTACAATAATTAGCATAACTCTAACGAGCTAAGAAAGGACTCTCTATATGGTGACTCGAAATGCTAAATCTCTGCTAAATAGTGGCTAAATCTCCCTAATACACTCTAACAAACTGTTGATCGAGATCAGTGGTTCTTAATAGGGGTCCATATGGCCTTTGAGGGACCATATAAGATTTTGCTGTTAAAATCTATGCGAAATGAATTGTTTCTACTTTTATAATACACAAAATATTAAAAAAATTTTAATACAATTTCTAATAATATTTAATCATAAAAATACAGTAGGATTTTGTTTTTATTATCTATACATCGAATGGATATGGAAGTCCAGTAGAATAAAATCGGAATCAAAGGGGATCCATTGGCAAAACATGGTTGAGAACCACTGCTCCAGATAATCAAAATGACGGAGTGTATCAAAACAAGAAAGCCCTTCACTATAGATGAACTAGTTCAGGCCAACCTAAAAATGAAGACACGACTCTGTGGATAAGACGTTCACTTAGCAACCATCCGGTTTTGAGTTCGATTCCACTGCACGGCACTTTGTCTTCTGTCATAGCTTCGAGTCGACCAAAGCTGTGTAAATGAAATTTAGTAAGCTGAAACTGTGTGGGGAAACAGCCGGAGAAACCTTTGTTGGTCTTGAATAGTAGATTTAATACGGCACCTTGTTTAACATGACCGCCTGCTATCAGTGAACTTCACTCTATCGCAAGAATTATCGCCAGGTCTCCGGTCTGGGGAATAACTTCTGCCGTTCCTCCCATTCATCTCAGGGGAGACTTTGAAAAGGGCTATGGATATTGCCCTGCCTTCATCTGATTAAACCATTAAAAAACAAACATATTGCAGAAAAACAACATCCGCAACATCAGTAGTAACAACTAAAACAATAATAAATCTCAAAGAGATCTGAAGCAAACATGACGTAAGAACCGCGATATCTTCTTCTTCTTCTTCTTCTTCTTCTTCTTCTTCTTCTTCACGCCCGTCAACACCACCGCCACCTCACTGTATCCACGCATTAAAGGAGTCCAATCAGCGAAATTTTATCCGAAGCTTCTTCACTGCTGACACCACGGTCAACTTTCTTCACATCAACTCCTCTTCGTCAATGGATTAATTTTCATGTCTTTCACGTGCAGTGCCCCTTTGTGGTGACAATGGTTGTGGTTGTGGTGGTGGTGGTGGCGGCTGTTGCGGCGGCG
>NC_068987.1:74514497-74516890 GCF_001194135.2 Octopus bimaculoides
AGGAGGAGGAGGAGGAGGAGGAGGAGGAAAAGAGTTAATGGAAAAAGAAAAACACAATACTGGTAAAGAATATAAAAGAATTAGATATAGAAAAAATAGAAAAAGACGGCCTATTTTGCCCCACCAAGCTCTGCTTAGAAGGAAATGAGCAAACAAATGTCAGTTGTTCTAATATTTCTACTTGGAATAGGGAAGGGGAAGGGAGAATGTTTTGCAGTTGGAGTGTTTTGTCGTACGAAGATAAGGGAAAGAGTGACGTTTGTTTCTTGATGTAGTTGTATTACATTCTGTGTGAGTTAGTTATTGTTGTTGCTTTAAACTGTAATAAATTATTTCGCACACATCATGCCTCAAAACATGCTGAAAATAGCAACAGCATTTCCCTTAAATCATGTTTTATCTTCAACAATGCAGTTTCTGATTGTCGAAAAATAGTTAAATTTGTGTTGAAGCATTAAAAGTCGGGCATAAAAAATTTTGAAATATTCAGGCCTAGGAATGGCTGAGTGGTTAAGGAGCCTGATTCGCAGACGTGGTTTTGGGTTCAGTCCCACTGCGCGACAGCCCCGGGCCGATTGACGCTTTATGAGTGGATTTGGATTCGCATAAACCGATGTAACTTTTCTTTTCAGTTATCTTGAAGCGTTGCTGTAACTTTTGCCTCAGAGACGTGAGAGTTTATCATAGACGTCTGGTCAAGTGGGAAAGTATCAGGGGCTTTAAAAAAGCGTTAAGCAAACCACCAGTCTTATTTCCACCAAATCGACAAAAGTAGAGCGACTAAGTTGGCTTGCTACGTATGGGGTTTGAAGACCAACAGCACATTACATACAATCAAGTGGAGAATCGTGGAGTATTTCATGCCATATATAAATTGTCTAAGAAATGCAACTTACGCGTAGCTGAAAGATCACACATTCTTTTTAGATCTGAAAATTTCACCAGACTACTTTATTCCAGATCTGAAATTCTCGGCAAATGCATGCATTGGGAAAATTTCTTTTGTCGAACAAGAGAACACCGCCCTCACCGGATTGAGCAATTGTCTCGCAGGTTTAGGACTCCTCTTGTTGAATTATTCTACAACTAGTTTAATTATGACTTTTGCGGTCAAAGGGGATGCAACTCTAATTTTCCTTTTTTTTTACCTTTTTTTTATCACCATTTGTTTTTTCATTCCACTTTTTTTGCATCAACCTTCTTCTCGTTTTTTTTTTCTCGTTGTTTCTCATGTACCAGCATCCTGATTTTCCAATTAAACTAACCATATACTCATAGCCCGAAGATTACATGGAGACAAGTTATAAAACTTGCCCAACCACATATCTTAATGGCAAGAAACTATTAGTAATTCTTATTTTAAAAGATTGCACATTAAATTTTATATGTATGCTCTACAGAGAACTTGTGAATGGAAGGAGACTCCGGCAGAAACCAAGGCGGCGATTTAAGGACTGTGTCAAGTCCTCATTAAAGGCCTGTGATATGCAGGACACTAACTGGGAGAACAATGCCTGTCATCGCCACAGATAGAGGAAGCAGGTTAAGGAGGGGATCGACACTTTTGAGAGAGCACGTATCCAGCATGAAGAACTTAAGCGAGCTGCGCGAAAGCGCACGGCTCGTATAGTGAATGGGGAAAGCTTGGTCTGCAATGTTTGCAGTCGTGTATGCTTATCAAGAGCAGGGCTCATTAGCCACCAACGGAGCCGCAAATGCAAAATATAAGTTAATCCTAGAACGCATAATTTTCCTAAAGGTCGGCAATGGTCTTCCTCGGTCACGAGTGGACGGCCATCATGTATGTATGTATATGCGCGCGTGCGTGTGTATGCGCGTGTACCTTTGTGTTTGTCCCCTCACCACCTGACAATCGATGTTGGTTTGTTTACGTCTCCATAATTTAGAGGATCAGTAAAAGAGAACGATAGCATAAGTACCAGAATTAAAACCTAAGTATTGGTGCCCATTTGTCTGACTAAAACCCTTCGAGGCGGTGTTCCAACATGCCGAATCCAATGACTGAAACAAGTAAAAGAGAATTAAAGATGCGGCGAGGAATGTTTGATATTATTTTATTTCAACAGACAAGGGAGACAATTCTGGAAATATATCGGTTTTATTCGCTCTCGTCAGCAAAATATAGTTGTTATCGTTCTTGCTAATACAGTGATGACAAATATTATACACAAGTAGCCGTCAAAAATTAGAATATATATATGAATCACTAACATTAAATTTCTCAGAGACACGATATGTATGAAAATCAATAGTTACAGTAATGTTTGTATATTTAATGTGATGAGCATCAAAAAACTAATTGAAAATGATTTTGTAGTGTAAAAAGGCAACCCCCCCCCCCCAAAAAAAAAACATGAGATGGTCATAGCCGG
>NC_068987.1:74516900-74518780 GCF_001194135.2 Octopus bimaculoides
AAAAAGGCAACCCCCCCCCCCCAAAAAAAAAACATGAGATGGTCATAGCCGGAACGACTTTGATGATAAGGTTTGTTCATTCAGGTTTGGTCTATGCAAACTCATCGGCCAGAAACGATATCTCCTCCTCCTCCTCCTGGGGTGCAGACACAATCAGAACGCCTTTTGTGCCCCTTCCTGTTGGCTACGGCTTCGTAGTCTCCGTTGCAGCTGTCCATGTCACGTCTTACAGCCTTTACAATGCTCACATTTCATTGAACAGCAGTCATGATGTCAGTATTTTGATACCCGGTGCGAATTGTCATAAGACAGGTAACTCTCTTCCAATATCCAGATGGCTTCCAGTCAACGACATCTTTAATATTTATGCTTTCCAATGGCATTGACTGTTCACCAATACATCAAGTCAAAACAAAAAAGACAGAGCAATCATTAAATTTAGCCCGAACACTTTGTGTAATATAACAACTGACAAAAACAAATATAATAATAATAAGGACTACTTATTTTTAAACACAATTATTTTAAGTTCAAATAACGATATAGTAAAAGCAGCTCATAACAATAATGCTACTTCACTAAAGAACTAATGGTGGACAGAAACGAGAATCAAAGTTTTCTGAATTTGACTACTTTATTAGCAACTTATTAGTAACACAGTAATTAAGGCGTGTAAGAAGTATACAATGTAAATTGTTAAATCCAAAGTAGCAGAAAGAGCGAAAAACAAAAAAGTATTTTCATTTGAACTTCAGGTGTTTTTAACCCATTACCTACCAGTGATCTCATATGAGATCACTTAAAAATTACAAATTTCGTAATTATCTGTCAATATTTAGACATATCTAACCTTTTTGCTATATCTACTAGGTATATTTCTCTGATATTCAAATGAGGTTTGCTAATTTTTCACCCAATATCTCGCTTATTTCTATTTAAAATGTTATTTTGATCATTCCAGCGTGTTTCTGAGGCTGTTTTATGCTAGAAATCAAAGTTTCATAAAGAAAATTCCAGTTAATAGAATTATGGGAGGTAATGGGTTAAAATATTAATTGAAAAAAAGAAAAGAACAATTACAATCCTTTCTGCTATATGCACAAGGCCTGAGGCTTTTGCAAAGGGCAATAGTCGATTATATCGACCCTAGTGCTTGACAGGTACTTATTTCATCGACCGCGAAAGGATGATAGGCAAAGTAAACCCCGGCGGGATTTGAACTCAGAACGTAAAGACAAGCGAAATGATGCTAAGCATTTTGTCCGTCTAGTGTCAGCAAATTTAAGCATTAGATTGCCAAAAACTATCTAGTCCCTGGGGGGAAATTTATCTCAGTTTGGGAAGCCTTGTATTGCATGATGTTGTCCTATAAATGATGTCCAATAGTCAAGCCTGGAGTGCCTTTCATCAAAGCTCGATTCGAACAGAGTTGCCTTGGATTTAAACATTAACAACAAAAACAAGACCAGCACAATGATAACAACAAAAGCATGATTACAACAACAACAACAACAACAACAACAACAAAAACAACAGCGACATTACCATTACAAATAACAGCAAAAAATCTCATCAGCAATCAGCAACAAAAGCAGCAGCAACCAACAATAGTAACAAGAACAATAAAAATAATATAAGAAGACAAGCAGTAACACCCAACAACAACAATAAAACCAATTCCAGGAATGTGCATTACACCCCACCCTCAGGGTGAGATTTATTCACTTCCTAGTGCTGTTGTTGGCGACATCTGCCAACGCCCTGGGTTAATGTTGGTGATGTTGGTGCTGGTGGTGGTGGTGGGGTAGTGGTAATGGTGGTAGCAGTAGTGTTGGTGGTGGTGGTGGTGGTTTACTCTGGAGTAAGTGATGGTAGTAGTG
>NC_068987.1:74518790-74520326 GCF_001194135.2 Octopus bimaculoides
GTGGTGGTGGGGTGGGGGTGGTTGTGGTGGTGGTGGTGGTTTACTCTGGAGTAAGTGATGGTAGTAGTGGTGGTGTGGCGATGGTGGGTACAGGTCATGCAGAAGGTGGAGTGGGGGTCGACTGATTGGTTGAAATGGTGGTAGCATCAACTGTGGACGGTGGTAGACGATTGTGAGAGAATGAAAGAGGGAGGGAGAGAGAGAGAGAGAGAGAGAGAGAGAGTGAGAGAGAGAGAGAGAGTGAGAGAGTGGAAGAGACGTGGGGAGAAGGTGAGAGAAAATAAGAGGGAGGGAGAGAGAGTGAATAGAGAGAGTATATTGAGTAGGTAGGGAGATACAGAATGGCAGAATGCATATAGCATACAAATATGTGTGTGTGTATGTATGTATGTATGTATGTATGTATGTGCGCACTTGTGTTTGTATGTGTGTGTGTGTGTGTGTAACATGTGTGTGTTGTGTGTGTGTGTGTGTGTGTATGCATTTGTGTATGTATGTGTGTGTGCACACGTGTGTTTGTATGTATGTATGTGGGTGTGTATGACGTGTGTGTGTGTGTGTGTGTAACATGTGTGTGTGTGTGAATACTGCTCCACAACGTGTGACTGCATCAATGGGAAATTGTTCAAACTGAGAGTACAGCAGGACCGGATGCAAGGAAATTTGACAGCATCCATATCTCTTTCCTCAAGCCCACCCGTGGTGTGAAGACCACCCAGGGTAATCAACTAGCAGTCACTTCCACCGCCATCGACCACACACACACACACACACACACACACAAACCAACGATAAACTACAAAACACTACACCAATACTTCTCATGTAGCACGATTAACGGAGACATATACAACCGGGTGGAGACGACGACGTAACGGATGGCTATGGGGTGGTGGAGTCGTCTGGACTGACGCTGGTGGGGTGGGGGCGTGGAATTAGTGGATAGGTGTAGGTAGTGGTGTGGATATAATGTGGAGTGCGAGTTAACAGAGGTTGTGAAAGTATTTGGTGGTGGTGGTGATGATGATGTCGAGAGGGGCGGCGGATAGGATTGAAACTACGATCAAACAGAGAAAAAGAGAGAAGAAAGAAAGACCAGGAAGAGGAAACGGTTAATAGGTATTTCTAACTCAAGATACAAGGTCACACATTTCATGCACAGTGGATTATAGCGACTGTATACAACTTGCTTACTTTTTTTCTTCAATTTATATCGCAACTGGTGAACAACAGCGTCGTTAGCTATAGATTACTACTGGGCTAATCAGTTCCGGTTCACTCTATTTCGGGTGGCGTGAGTAACAAGGGAGTGTCTGTTCGACCAGATGCGAAACAAAGATCGTATGGAATCTAGTTCAAAGAATGTCGGGTTTTTAGTTTTCCCTAAAAATATTTAAACCCTCGCCAGAATAAATACATAGGCACACGCGCACATGCATGTTTAAAAACATACATGCATATATGCGTGTGTGTGTGTGTGTGTGTGTGTGTGTGTGTGTGTGTGTGTGTGTGTGTGTGTGTGTGTGTGTGTGTGTG
>NC_068987.1:74521001-74521903 GCF_001194135.2 Octopus bimaculoides
ATATCCGATTTGGACCACCAAGAGCTGCAGATAAGTTCTGATTTTATAGATCATTTGCACGATGTAGGGAATATATCACCAGCATTGTCCAGACGACCTCAACATTAGTTTCAGCATCCAAGGCTCGGATCAGGATCTCAACACTTAAATACACTGCAACACAATATCTTTTCCTCAACAGGCCCTGCCCTATTTAACATTGTCCCAAAACAGATCAATGAGGAAAATGATCCCATCACCTTTAAACGGAATCTGGACAAATTTCTCCAAGGAATACCAGATAAGTCACCTATACCTGGATACAACTCACTCAACAAGAACTCCCTACTCGAATGGTGCATGATAGCCCAAAACTTGATTAAAAAAGGATTTAGCAAATCCTATCAGGTGGTGCTATTAAGTTAGACATAACCTGGAACAATCTTTGGTCGAAACATATCCAAGTCATATATGGCTTACGGCCATATCACGTTGAAAGCACCGATTCTCGTCCGTTCACTGAAGTTAAGCAGCATCGAGCCTAGTTAGTACTTAGATGGATGACCGCTTGGGAAACCTAAGTGTTGTAAGCATTCTAATTTATAGGTACAGGAGTGGCTGTGTGTTAAGAAGCTTGCTTCCCAACCACATGGTTCCGAGTTCAGTCCCACTGTGTGGCACCTTGGTCAAGTGTCTTCTACTATAGCCTCAGGCCGACCAAAGCCTTCTGAGTAGATTTGGTAGACAGAAAATATATAAACTTTTTCACTTTGCCGAGCGTCAAACTAATACACATGTCTTCGTCTTTTTGTTTTTCTATAAATTTCAACTATATGCACCAGCATGACCGCAGCCACTTGGCTGAAACACATAAATAAATAAATAAATAAATAAATATATATATGTATATGTTTGTGTGTGGG
>NC_068987.1:74522235-74523707 GCF_001194135.2 Octopus bimaculoides
ACTAGCTGTTGGACACGGCGTTGCTCGTGTTTTCCGTGTTGAAGTTAAGCCCGCCTCTGGCCTTGCATTGAAATCTTCTACGTTCCACGTGCCAACTATTACCCATTAAGACGTTATATCTGGTTCAGCAGGGATTTTACCCGGTTAACGCTTTCAACATACTCCTACATACTGGACCGTCTGAAATCGCAGTCAAACTTTTCAGTGTACCTCGACCCGTTGAGAGTGATGTTTGTTTATTTCTCTCCCCATAACGCCACCCTATGTACAAAATTGATCAGCGAGGTCAGCTTTACCTTTCATCCTTTCAGGGTCGATAAAATAAGTACCAGTTGATTACTCGTGTCGATATAATCGACTTGCTTTCTTCCCCGAAATCGCTGACCTGGTGCCAAAATTTGAAACTAATATTAATATTAGAATTCATAATAATGTAAATATTTGTATTTCCACGTGTATTTTCCAGTAAATTCTTAGTTATGCATTAGATTAGATTATAATTGAAATTTACAGAAAAACAAAAGACGAAGACAGGTGCATGAACAACAAGCTGGTGTATTAGCTTGGCGCTCAGGAAAGTGAGAAAGTCTTTTTATGTTTCGAGTCTACGCTCTTCAACAGAAAAGAAAAAGAGAAAATAAACTGAGAGAGAATTAAAAAACGTGTGGAATTATCGATCAAGCATGGCGGTTATATTATAAGCTCTACATTATGTTTTTTGTAGTCAATGTTCCTACAGTATAAGCATACATTGATATATATATTAAGAAACAACTATGCTGAGTGACACAATCGATAGAGCTATATTAGTGTATAGAATCAACAATATACTTAAGAATGAGAGTGATTACACCCGTTTCCAATTTATTGCACATATATTTCGAGTGAGAGAATTTTAAAATGTAATGTGAAAGAAATAAAAGAAAAGAAAAGAAAAAATCTACCTACTTCGAACATACTACTACAGCTCCTGTATAATAAAAAACTTTTCCTTCGCTGATGATTCTAGGACACTATACAAAATCCATAGATATGTAGTGTAGCAGTACTATTTATATTAATATTAATATTTGCATTTCTGAATCACACTGGATGAGATTATACATGTATGTATATGGTGGCGAGCTGGTACAATCGTTAGCACACAGGACGAAATGCTCAGTGGCATTTCATTAGTCTTTACATTCTGATTTTAAATTATGCCAAGGTCGTCTTTGCTTTTTATCTTTCGGGATGGATAAAATAAGTATCAAACAAGTACTAAGGTCGATGAAATCGACTAGACCCACCTCCTCCAAAATGTCAAGCCTTGTGTCTATAGTAGAAAGGACAATATATGGATGTGTGTGTGTATATATATATATATATATATATATATATATGCATATATATATGTATATATATATATATCTCTCTCGCTTTCTCTCTCTCTCTCTCTATATATATATATATATACATATATGTATATATAT
>NC_068987.1:74524038-74525585 GCF_001194135.2 Octopus bimaculoides
ATATATATATATATATATATATAGGGAGAATTCACAAAAAAACAACAGACGAAGACAGGTGGTGTAAAAAACAAACAGATGTATTAGTATAACGCTCGGTAATTGAAAAAGTCTTTAACGTTTCGAGCCTACGCTCTTCCACAGAAAGGAACACAGAAAGAAACAAGGAGAGAAAAAAAGAAGAGAAAATGGATGTGTTATAAAACTTTTCCGCACATACAATAGCAGCCATTCCAACATACCGCCATCATCAGCTGCCCAACGGATGGTTTCGACACCTGAGAAGTACCATTCAATCCGGTGGTATCAACAGCACTAAAGTAAGTATTGTTTGGAAACAAACATACCTTAGATATCACCATATTCATTCAATCTTAATTCTAGGAACGAGTAAGCACTAACATTATTAATTAAGTTACAACAAAGAAACACATTTACTCTATGTACAACAGTATCGGTAAATAATTTCAATAAGTAAACCTAAATATATATATTTCTCATTCTGCTTGACTTACATTGCTTATGTTCAACATATTTCTTGATAAATTCTATTTTACTACAAAGTCTTCACGTGCCTAGGATTTGGGTTCTATGTATTCATAGTTGTGTTTGTGTGTATGAGTGTCTTTGCACGTACTTGTATGCGTGTGTCTGCATGTGTGTATGTGTGTGTGAGTGCCTTTGCGTGTTTTCATCCATTATTTGACGTGTCATCCACTTAACGTTGACTATTAGCTGTCAGTAGAAAACAATGTTTTTTACTGTTACATTTAGCATCACAAGTAACATAATCTGCAAGTTTGCTGATATGTAGTGTAGCTAAAGAATTATTATCGCTAAGTAGGAATGTCACTCCCCAGAATACACACGCATATACACACGCGCACACCTATGTATACATACATACATACTTACATACATACATACATATATATATATATGTATATATATATATATATATATATATATATATATATATATATATATATACCAGATGGGCGAACGGGCGATATTGAGTTAGGCACAGCCTGCGTCTACACTGACAGAACTTATCTAAGTTCATATACTTATTAATTTAATTATTACTCCGAGTTTTCTTGTGAGGGTGTGGTTGTTTGACAAAAATGGATTAAGACCACACAAAAGTATGTTCTTAGAATGCTATATTACAATGAATTTCTCAAATTGAAATATATTTACTTTACTTAGTATTGTGTCCTCCGTTCTTTGCTTCTATTTGCCATATAACGACATATATTAATAGACATTTCGAAGCGCCTAGTTTAGAATAGAGGCAGCTGATGAAGGAAAAGTTCCATATGTGGCTTGCCTGTTTTCCTGTGTCCATTCTGTTGTCCGTAAAAAAAGTTCGTTTTTTGTGCTTTGTTTATGTTCCCGTTCCTTTTTTGTCTACGTTTTTTGACGTCCTGTATCCGGATATGCATCTATATATACATGTAGATGTAGGTATGTACATATATGTATGTATATAGGCATATGCTCACATATCATTTGTATTATATATATATATATATATATATATATAT
>NC_068987.1:74527649-74530920 GCF_001194135.2 Octopus bimaculoides
ATATATATATATGTAAGTGTGTGTGTGTATGTATGTATGTATGTATGTGTATATATACTGTTGTGTATATACCACCACCACCACCACCACCACCACGTTCTCGAATGTTTTACAAAGGCAAATTCTTGACGTCAATAAACTTATGCATCACTCTTTTCAAATCATATCACGGATTCAGATCACACTACTCATAAACCTTCACAGAAAATATGTCTTCAACATCAAAAAACCTTTCATACACGCACTACACTAACTACTGTCGACACCAGCAAAAAGCTTTCGATTTCATTTCCTGACATCTGCACATCAAACAGAAAAAAACCCCGTTAACTTAACAAAACGTTGGTTCGCAAACGATCTGTCACGTTGACAAGTTTGTATGATGTATAGGAACAAAATATGAAAAAACCTGAAATTTCTTGAATGGAATACCACAGGGCTCTGTCCCCTAAACTATTCTCTTCAACCTACAATTTACACGACCAAATACGTCTCCAAAATATACAGACAGCTTCGTACGCAGATGATGTTATACTCATTTCCTCACTATTCTTCAAACACATCTGCATAACTACTCCGATCCCACATAAATCGCCCAGAAATCTGGGCCCCACACCAACAGGCTTAAGCAGCACCTATAAAATCTAGTCTTTCATCTTACCAGCAACGCCAGAAGACATTAAATACCACCAGTCACCACACTCAACAACATAACCATACCGCAAGCACAGAGAAGAAAAAACACTGAAATTACACACAAGTAATTCTTTCACAATATTTGTAAGAAATAAAAGACAGCAAAGAAACTAAAACGATACACAGACATATTTTAAGCAACCACAAATACCGCATTAGGTCAACAGAAATAACAATACTGCACAAACAATACATTAAATCCATCTAGTGTAAGTTTACGCGGAACCCTAATCTCTCTGCAAGCCGCAAAAATTACAAACATCATAAAGCTGTGTACTGCGCATCTTGAAAACACCCACAGACCACCTATATTACAAGACAAATGATATTAAAAGTAAAAGACTGCTTGGATATATGAGAAGCACAGTTTGTTGCTGCAGTAAGCTTCATTCCCTTATAGTCCATGTCACTACATAAAGAGAAAAAAAGCAACAAAACTTCTAAACATCCAAACATATATATATACCACTCTCTACGGCACTACCACACACCATTCTACCAATACTATCTCTTCCGCTCTCTTCAGAAAAAGTTAAGTAACACACAGATACGAAAATAACTGCAACATAAAAGGCAGAAAATACTGCAATAGAACGCCCACTATTGACGATAGCTGTTTGGGGCAACAACTGTCGTGCTTTAAGTTTATTTTGTTCGCCTCCGTTATTATCGCCATCGTAATTTATGGACATACAGAAATAGATCGGAGAGCGGAGGTAGCACAATATATCCAGACCGTCCATTTCGTACGACCATGCGATTCATTATTATATGTCGGAACTTGGAAGAAAGCTGGAAAAAAATATAACATAACTGAGAAAATGGATCTCTGGGTTCCGCGTCGTCGTTCGGCCGACTTCCACCATCCTTTAGGACTATTCAGTCATGGCTGACCTTAGAGATTACTCAACAACAACAACGCCATGACGATGAATCAGAGAGGCGCTACGTTGTCGTTTGATTTGTTAGAAATAGCAGTAAAATCGTCCTCTCAGATGACACTATTAAAGGAAGGAAAGAACACGTTGAAGAATGTAAATCTTGAATGGTCATGACTGAAACATCTTTGACACTAGGCTTGCTCCTGGTTGGCCTGGGGTTACACTACACATCATCACTACTATCATTACTATCAGCAGTACCACCACCACCACCACCACCACCACCGCCACCACTACCATCACCACCATCACCACCTCCACCACCACATCGCCGCCACCATCATAACCAACGTCAACAAAAACAAGGTGCCATTTATCTTAATCTGACAGTCTGTAAGAGATATTTAAAGCAAATATTTTTCCCTTCCCGCTCTCTCACACTTGCAAATACAAACGCACAAATATACACTATTACAAGCCAACACACACATACACACACACACACACACACACACACACACACACACACACACACGAACATACATACATATATATGTATGTGAATATAATTGTATATGTATATATATATACACACACACACACATTCACGCATATTTATATATTTGTGTATCTATACATACACACACACACGGATATGTGTATTTATGTCTACAACATACAGGAAAGCAGAAGCACATACACAAACTCAGTCAAAGCCCTTTTAAAAAATCCTAACAGTATTGATATAAGAAATCCTGTGACACGAAGTTGATTTTGTTGTTGTTATTGTTATTGTGCATGAATGTCCCCCACGCAATACGAAAAGTGATATTCACTAACATTTTCACTGACATTCGTTTGTTATTCACCCGGCGACTACCAAATATCAGACTTCTCACTATTTTCCAGTTTTAATCAATTCAAATCCTTGAGTTATTTCCCCTATCTTTTTGGACCAAAATTTATCGTTTAGCTACGTGATTATATGATTACTTTCTTTACACCACAGATGGTTTTCTAATTTAAATATAAGGGGGATAATCGGCAGAGTCGCTAGAGCGTCGGATAGAACACCCTTGCGTTAGATGTTCCGACTTTGTGCGCTTAGTTCGAGTCCTGCTGAGGTTAGCTTCGCTATTTATTCTTCCGAGTCGATTAAATTAAAGGACCAGTCCAAAGCGGTGGACTGGTGGAAGTTTAAGAGTGCCGAATAGTATATTTCACAACGGTTTTGTGTTTCTGCGTTTTGATGATGTCAACCCGTACCAGCTGTGTCTTTCTTGTGGAAAACATAGGTGGCGTGAAGAGAGAAGAATTGCATGCATGGGCTACAACTGGGCCTCTATATAAACATCTTGCCCAATTTTGCCCCGGTCTGAGACGAGACTTGGAGAGGGACTTTTCGGGTGCAGTTACTCAGAAAAGCAATTATCATTAAACACGTTAGCGTCAATTATATTATTTCCTTGCTGAAATTTAAAATTAGTCGTAGTACATTTAAACCTAAGTGAAAACCGGTACGCGGCAAGAAGGAATCAAAAACGAAAGCAAAGCACAAAGCAATTTTACATTCTCCTTTTTCTTTTCTTTCTTTCTTTCTTTCTTTCTTTCTTTCTTTTTGGCTTTCTCTGTAACAAATCCTGACGTATTTCGATCTCAATACAATATGTATGTGTGTGTGTGTGTGTGTGTGT
>NC_068987.1:74530990-74533593 GCF_001194135.2 Octopus bimaculoides
GGGGGGGGTATTGACCAGACATCTGGTGCCATACTTCGGTGGTCACAATGCAATTCGCATCGTTTCAGCTTTCAAATGATGCCACCCCGCTGACAAAGATAGCAGGTCAACATATCCTCCAGATTGGGAGGCCAGTCTGTCGCAGCTGAGTGAACTGGAGCAACGTGAAGTGTTTTGCTCAAGAACACGACGCGCAATAGGTCCGAGAATTGAAACACAATCTCACGATCGTGAGTGCAACACCATAACCACTAAGCCACGCGCCTTCACACACACACACACACACGCGTGTATGTATGGTTGTATAGTTGTATTGTTGTATGGTTGTATGTATGCATGCATGTATGTAAAATATGGATTCAGAGAATCGTATGGCTATCGCAGAAAGCTCCTCTAACGGACTCGGCTAACACTACACATAGTAATCCTCTACAATGAAGTGTAATGTAGAGTGACCATGTGGCTGAAATCTAAACGAGTAGTACATAAACCATAAAAAATCAGGACGTATGAGAATATATTTAACGACTTGTCATCCTTAGGGTTACGGCCGTTTCACAACCTTCATCATGTAGTAATAATTTCAGTGTTGAAGAAATTTTGCTTGAAAGTTTGCACTAATATGCATGCACAGTATTATACAATACAATTGTATATGCACACTGACTATTCTCCTGGTTCATAAAAAAGTTTAATTATATAATTAATTATTTTGATTTATAAGATAGACATAGCGCCAAAACTTTTTAAGGAGCGTATTTTTATAGATTAGATTAAAAGGGTAAAGGCACCCTTCGGTCATGAACGACCATGGGATTGCACCAGAAATTTCCCCTCCGATGCACAAGTCCGGGCAAAGACCTGCAGTCGCCATGCATAACAGCCTCCCTTCTCCACGCCACCGATGTTATCCAACGGAAAAGCAAGGCCGATACAGCTTGGTACCAGTGACGTCATAACTCATTTCTACAGTTGAGTGAACAGGAGCAATGTGAAATAAAGTATCTTGCTCAAGAAAACAACACACAGCCCAGTCTGGGAATCGAACTCACTACCTCATAATTGTGAGCCCATCACTCTAACCACTGAGCCATGCACCTTCACTAGATCAATCCCAGTAGTTACCTGGTGCATATTTTATCGACCCTGTAAAGATGAAAACTCAAGTTAATCACAGCGATTCTGCTACATCATTGTGCTCTCATATAAATATATTGGTTTCAAATTTTAGCACAACGCCAGCAATATCGACCCCCAGAGCTTGACAGGTAGTTATTTTATCAACACCGAAAGGATGAAGCAAAGTGGACCTTTTGGTGGAATTTGAACTCAGAACATAAAGACAGACGAAATGCCTTTAAGTATTTTTTTCCGGTGTGCTAACGTTTCTGCCAGCTTGCCATCTTATATCAATAAATTATATTTGATAATAGACAAATATTCTTTTCTACTCTAGGTACAAGGCCCGAAATTTTGGAGGAGGGGCCAGTCGATTAACTCGATCTCAGTACACAACTGGTACTTAATTTATCGACCCTGAAAGGATGAAAGGCAAAGTCGACCTCGGCGGAATTTTAACTCAGAAAATAAAGACAGATGAAATACCGCTAAGCATTTCGCCCGGCTTGCTAACGTTTCTGCCACTTGCCACGTTGTATTAAATTATATTGATAATAGACAAATACTGGCAGTGAGTTTGGTATTGATAGTGTTATTGGCAGTAGTTGTGGAGGCGCAATGGCCCAGTGGTTAGGGCAGCGGACTCACGGTCGTAGGATCGCGGTTTCGACTCCCAGACCGGGCGTTGTGAGTGTTTTTTGAGCGAAAACACCTAAAGCTCCACGAGGCTCCGACAGGGGATGGTGACGAACCCTGCTGTACTCTTCCACCACAACTTTCTCTCACTCTTACTTCCTGTTTCTGTTGTGCCTGTAATTCAAAGGGTCAGCCTTGTCACACTGTGTCACGCTGAATATCCCCGAGAACTACGTTAAGGGTACACGTGTCTGTGGAGTGCTCAGCCACCTGTACGTTAATTTCACGAGCAAGCTGTTCCGTTGATCGGATCAACTGGAACCCTCGACGTTGTAAGCGACGGAGTGCCAACAACACCAATAATTGGCAGTAGTGAGAAGCGGTGTTGATAACACATCTGTAGCGTTGTTGCTATTGATAGTAGTGTTGGTTGGAGTAGTGTTGTTGATAGTGGTGTTGGTAGTAGTTCTGGTAGTGGTTGTGGTGTCAGTAGGTGGTAAGTGGTGCTAGTGAGAAGTGGTATTGGACGTCAACATCTGATAACGGTGATACGAATAACTTCATATCATTCGTGGATGTTGGTGTACATTCTTGGTATTAAAGATAGTCAAAGATTCAGAGATCAGATATTGGTGGAATTTGGTGAGAGACTTTACTCCACGTCCAAATTTCACAATCTACACCGCTACCATGTGACGTCACAATCGCAGTTCCCATCACCAGTCCACTACCATGATCACCACCACCACCACCACCACCACCACCACCACCACAACAACAACAACAACAACCACGACGACCACCACTACCACGACCACTCTCACACAATCACCACTGTTATCACTACT
>NC_068987.1:74534050-74539278 GCF_001194135.2 Octopus bimaculoides
CGATTAGCGGTCAAAAAACAATAGTCAGGCTAATATCGTTAGTAGTAATCTGAAGGCGCCCTCCAACCCAACCTAACCCACCCCGAAATACCACCACCACCATCTCTACCACTACCTCTACCACTATCACCACCATCACAACCAAACATCACCATTACTATCATATCAATACCCACTACCACCGCCACCACCACCGCCACCACCACCACCAAACATCACCACTACCACCAAACATCACCACTACCACCATCACCAGATACTACCGTTACTGTCATATTAACCCACCACCACCACCACCACCACTACAGACACTAGCATTACTATCATGTCAACCCCTACCAACTCGACCACCAACACCTCCTCATGGCGACCACCACTACCAGCCAACCGCCACGCCTGGGAAAAGTGATTGTAAGTAAATCAGATCTCCAAGATTACCAGAACATTCCATATGGTGCCATTGAGAAGAAAAGTTGCTCAATGCACAGAGACTTCCACCACGTTTTTGTAATATGACCTGTGTTTTGTCTAGAACATTGCCACCAAACCTAAATAAGCTCTCTCCCTCTCTCTCTCTCTCTTTTTCTCAACCTTTCTCATTCGCTCTCTTATTCTCCCCCTCTCTCTCTTACTCTCTCTCTCTCTCTTTCCTTCTCTTTTTCTGTCTCTGTTATAAACTCAAACACAATCACACACGAGCATTCGTATTCCCAACATTTATTTACATATGTGTATATCCACGTATAATATGTGTATATATGTGCAAATAATGTGTATATGTGTATGTATGTGAATACACACACACACACACGTACGTACGTACAAGTGTGTGAATTTGTCCGTGCATGTGTGCGTATGTGTATATGTATGTTCGTGAATTTATGCGTATGAGTATTTTTGTATATGAATGCGTGTGTGTTGTATATGTGTGTGTTTGTGTGTGTCTGTGGCTGTGGCTATGTTTGTGTGTAAAGACAAGTTCATAAATGCGTTAAAATACACATGTATATCATAGATCTATTTTTTAAAGACGCTAGATTTTGATTTGATAGGTATTTGGCTGCTATTTCTAGCATTTCGAGCAACCGCATACAGATTCCATAGTTGTTCTTAGCCACCAGATCAGCATTTAGGGTGTTACATTTAATATATCACCTAGTTAGACCCCAGCTGTTGGTCTTTCGGTTCCTTAAACGAAATTCATGTTGTTACAAGCATATTTTTCTCAACTCCGAGACACCCTCTATGTCCATGTACTTTATGCAGGCATTCTTAACTTGTGAATATTCAAGTTGTGTTTCAGATGCAAAAATCTTATTCTTATCTGATTATGAGGATTTACAAAGCCCGCGGTCACCACCTCTCTTGCCTTGGCTAACTATTAAAAAAATGGCTGTGTGGTTAAGAAGCGCGCTTTGCAACCAAGTGAATTCGTGTTCAATCCCACTGCCCGGCATTTTGGGCAAGTGTCTTCTACAATAGTTCCAGATTGAGCAATGCTCTGTGAATAAATTCGGGCGACGGAAATTGTGTGGAAGCAGTCATATGCATGGTGTTTGCTGGTGTTTGTCTTTGCACCCCATCACTCACAAAAAAAAATAATAAATAATAATAATAATAATAAAAAACCTCCTTTGACAACTGGTATTCATTTTCTTTTTAATGTTCCCGTATCAAGCGGTTCGGCAAAAGAGACTGATAGGATAAGATTCGGTCGGCGTTATGTGAAGGAGATTCAGCTGTTATTTCTAGCAGGCTGTGCGATCTGATTGTGTTATAATTCTTTCGTTTCAAAGCTGTGTGTTACAAAAATCAAGGACAGGTTAATACTGTTAGTTGTTTGGATGTGGAAGACAACCAGTGTGATGTCTCTGGAGAAGAACTCTGGAAGATTGAAGATAAAGGATGCATCAAACAACACCCAGGAAATAGAATTTACAAGCAATTTACGTTGCCAGTGACAAAAAGATTTTGCTTTGCTATGATTCAACTACCGCATCACGACTGCAGATGCCATTTTTATACTTACATACTGGGGAGAAGGAACTGCATGTAGTGATTAATGTGGGGGAATAGGGTGGTGGGCGCAGTATAAGTAATAATAGAGGAGACGAGTGAATCGGCGGAACCTAAGTGAATGCGACACGAAACCAGTCAGCTCTTAGGAACAGTGTCCACCACAGAAGTGATGGAAAAGACAGAGAGAGTAAAAAGTAAGCAACGTTTTGAAACATGAAATTCATCACAATATATTTCAACAATGCAGAAATTTTATTCATCAAAGTAAGTACCATTACAATCAACACATTTTTGCCAACGAGTTACAAGTTTGTTTATTCCGGTAACATAAAAATCTGAAGTTCTGAAGCTGATGAATTCTTTGAAGGCACTTTCAGCATCGGTTTGATTTTTGAACTCCTCCTCTTACAGGAAGTAATCAAGGTGCTTGAGAAAGTGGTAGTCGGTAGAAGAAAGGTCTGGAGAATAAGCTGGTTAGGGAAGAACTTTGTTGCCAAGTTCCCTCAACTTCCGGAGCGTCATTAGTGAAACGCGTGGTCGAGCATTGTCATGAAGAATGATTGGACAGAGAAGTAGCAATTTTTCATTCATGTTGGCAATTTCATGGTAATATGTTTCTGCCGTAATGGTTTTTCCGTGTTTTAAGAAGTTATAGCGAATGAGTCCAGCAGTACACCACCAAACAGTCACCATAACCTTCTTTTTGAAGAACGCGGGTTTTGGGAAGGTTTTCAGTGCTTCATTTTGGTCCAACAACTGCAAAGAACGTTTTTTTATTATTGGACATCGCAAGTTACCATACAGCCGAGAAATAGATCGGTCTGGTTACGGAGAAGAAGCGACGAGCAAATTTCATATCTGCGCATTTTCTGATTTTCATTCAATAGTGTGGTACCCATTTGTCGAGCTTTTTGATTTTCCGATCGCATGCAAGTGGTTACAGGCAGTTTTCTGGCTAACTTTTGCTAGTTCTCGGGTGGTTTTACATGGATCTTTTTCAATGACGGTCTTTAATTGACCGTCATCGATGACAGATGGGCGTCAACTACGCTCACGACCTTCAAGGCTCAGATTTCCACTGCGAAATCCTTTAAACCATTTTCCAGCTGACCACTCACTGCTTATTTCCTCACCAAACGTTTCGTTCATATCGCGAGCAGTTTCAGCTGCTTTACGTCTTTTTTTGAAGTTGAATAACGAAATTGCTTGAATATCGCGCTTTGACAGTTCCATTTCAGATGATTGTAACAACGGTGAAAAAGATATCAATGTTAATATATTGATGCATTTGGGCATGTCTATGTCTGTATTATCAGACAATTGTAGAGAAGTGTTTTTAAAAAATTCAAAACTCTGCAAAAATCCGGTAAAAATTCTTCATGGTTCAAATCGTTGCTTACGTTTTACTCAACCTAATAGTATGTCTGTGGACTAGAGGCTGGAGTGTGTTTGTGAACCACTTCATAACAATCAGTCAGAATCACTTCATCAGTTGGATGTGGTTGAGAATGTTGATGAGTGTAGCATCAGCTCTTTCTCGAATGCAGGAGCTGTAGGAAGCTCTGCATTTTTTTTATTGAAGCTGTTCTGACCTTTACAAAAGTTCTTTCATACTGTTTCTTTTGCTTGGAATTTACGGTTTTGAAATCATTTAACGCTTGCGTTCATCTGCATTTTGTTCTTTTATCTTTTATCTTTTACTTGTTTCAGTCATTTGACTGCGGCCATGCTGGGGCACCGCCTTGAATTTTTAGTCGAATAAATCGACCCCAGGACTTATATTTTAAGCCTAGTACTTATTCTGTCGGTCTCTTTTGCCGAACCGGCAATTTACAGGGACGTAAACACACCAACACTGGTTGTCAAGCGGTGATGGGGGGGACAAACACAGACACAAAGACACACACACTTAGATAAATATACATATATACCGGATGCGTAAGATATTTGAGGACAGATTTATGTTTATAAAAAAAACATATATAATAATGGATAATAACTTTATTTATCAAAAAAATGCCATGAGAATAAAAATAAACCTTCTTTTCTATAACGTTATTTAATAAAGCCACCTTCAGCTTCAACATCTGATTCTAAATGAGATCCAAATCCTCTACATGCTCGAATCAAGTGGTCTTGGTTGATTTTGTACATTGCTCTGACTATGGCAGCTTTCAAAGAATCTTTGGTGTTATGGGCGTGTTCATTGACCTCTCTCTAACAACGCTCCACATGTAATAGTCCAGTGGATTGAGATATGGGGATTAGAAGGCAAAATGTTAGGGGTTATGTGATAATGAAAATTTTCAGCCATCCATTTCTGTGTTACTAGATCCATCTGTGATAGTACAGAATCTTACTGAAGCACATATGGCTTTCCATTGCATACACTGTCAATCCAGGGCTTAACAATTATTTGCAGGACCTCACTATAGGTGGCAGAGTTAACTCTAAGGCCTTGTGGAAAGAAGTAAGTAGGTATCACATGTTCCTCATTGCTGACAACCCCTAAAACCATGACGGTTTCAGGAAATTTTGTTTGCATAACACTTGGAACTTCAGAAGGGTCTGCACATAACCATCTGTCATTTCTTCTGTTAACTTTTTGATCTTGATCGAAGTTTTCCTCGTTTGAGAAAAACCAAATCAAATCTTTTTCTGCTGGATTTTTCAGTTTGTTTAAAAACCTTTTAGATCTGATGTAGTGATTTTCTTTTGCTTTTTCAGACAATTAACCTTTCCTCATCGTGTAAGACTTACAACTGATGTCTTCGTGGATAACATTTCTAACTGTTCCTTCTGACAGATGGAGATCTTTTGCAATTGACTTCATGAACTTTCTGGGATTGTAATCAATGGTCTGTTGAACTTGCTGGATAAATTCAGGTGTTCTGATGATTTCAGAGAATTTGGAATGATTTTTATGCTTTGATACTGGTGATACGTTTCCATCTTCTGTCTCTAGCTCCTTACAAACTTTGTAGATGAAAAATCTGGCAACTTTTAAAAATCGAAATATTTCTAAATCGCTATACTCAGCCTTTATAACCACGATAACAGCATGCCTCTTCATTTCTTGAGTTAATCTGAGGGTCTGCCATTATTATTTTCTGAAACAAAGATTATACAGAGTTAACAAAAATGCAGCAATGACCCAAAAAAGGTATGTCCACAAATACTTTACGCACCCTGTGTACGTGTGTATATAT
>NC_068987.1:74539359-74542443 GCF_001194135.2 Octopus bimaculoides
CACAAAACGTATTTCTTTCAGTTTCCGTCTACCAAATCCATTCACAAGGCTTAGGTCGGCCCGAGACTAACATAGAAGTCTCTTGTTCAAGGTGCCATGCAGTGGTACAGAACCATGTGGTCTGGAAGCAACCTTCTTACCACACAGCCACTCCTGCACCAATCACATTTTTTTTCTTATTCATCCGTTGGCTTTCCGTCCATGATTATATCCCACCTTTTTTTTTTTTTTTTTTTTTTTCTTTTTTTCAAATAACTCATTTTTAAAGACGGTTAGACGTGATTTAGGCGAGAGTTAGTCGGTTGTTATATGTTCAAGCGATTCAATCGGCTGGGCACAGGTACCATCGCTGTTACTGCCGTTGTAAGCGATATTAATAGTGTTGATTCAGTATTTGCTCGAAACTCGACCCAACAACGACAAAAAGACAAGGGAGAGACGGAATCAGATCTCTATCATCCAACTCCAAAAATATCACCCCACAAAACATATAGGCAAAGGCAACAAAAGCCGAGCTTCATTAAATCTCACACTATGATTTTTTTTTAAAAGCAGTCTCTGTGGGGAGGAGTGCATTTAATGTAAACAGCGGAAACATTAGTGGGTGGTGTAAAACAGCAGTGTAGTGATATCCCAAACAACAGTAACAGTTAGCAACTATTATTTATACATTTCCCTATTTTACCATCCTTTGAAGCGTTGATCTGGATTAACAAAGATAATTTCAATTCGAGTTTCGTTTTCATTATTTTTGTGAAAATAAATTTCACAAACGAAAATGGAAATAATAATAATAATAATTTCTTTGTAATTTTAGGGCGGAGCCAGAAATTTTGAGGGTAGTACTTATCTATGTACCAGTATTTACAATGGTACTTACAAGTACCAGCATAATCAAGGCCAGAACGCCAACCTTATTGTATCGACTACAAAAGTATGATAGGCAAAGTTAACCCCGGCAGAATTCGAATTTAAAACATAATGAGTCGAAAGAACTACGCTAGGTATTTTTGTCCGACGCTTTAACGACTCTACCAGCTCACCGCTTCGTTTTAAAAGTCGGAACAATTCTGACGCTCTACCGATTCTGCCAGCTCACCTCCCTAATAATTTCAAATTTTGGCAGCAGGCCAGTATTTTTAGACGAAGAGGTAAGACGATTACGTCGACCCCAGTATTCAACTGGTATTTATTTTGTCGACTCCGAAAAGGATGAAAGGTAAAGTCGACCTCGACAGCATTTGAACGTAAAAAGACGGAAGAAATGCCACTTAGTATTTTGTCCGGCGCAGTAAGGAAGGAAGGAAGAAAGGAACGAACGAACGAACGAACGAACGAACGAACGAACGAACGAACGAACGAACGAACGAAAGAATGGTGGATGCTGCTACAGTTCCTCGTCACAGTATTTTCTAGTGTTCCACCGAAGTTCTTCCTGTCTAATCCTTGATTTCATTGTTTCATCTTCATCTTCGTCGCCTGCGAGGTTTTCCAGGATCTCAACTTTAAAGGAGGCAGGAATAGAGTTTCTGGACCCGAAAAACGTCGGCAAAATATTGTAGTTTTGCTGTCTGACTATCAACACACATTCGTTCAACTTCTGTCTCCTCAAGGACTGAATTGTTCGTCTTACGGGGGTCATCCAGTGGATCTGCAACACTCTCCTGTAGCACATCATCTCAAACACCCTCAGCTGCATAACCTTTCTTTTCCCTTATAATGGCTACTGGCCAGAGTAAATCTTTAAGAAGCTTCAGTTTGATACTTTTGCTGAGGGCCCAATCTCTCCAAAATGTTCAGAATTACCACAGAGCTGATCCTCTTTTCTTAATCAGATTTCATGGCTGCAGTTCTCTCTTTGGACAACAATGAAGCTGAGTCACTCGAACTTCTCAACTGGAAAAAGATATGATTTGAATAAAATTTGGTTGAGATCGAGTGATCTCATAGGAGACGTAGCTCCTTAGCTTAAATGAATTCATTTGCATGTGTACCTTATGCGGCAGAAACGAATGCATCCCTCGTCGCCTTGTCTTCTCAGTTTTTTCCCTACAGATATGAACTTGCAGCTTTTCAGGCCAGGCATCAATAATATCTGCCACATTTCTTTCAAAAATTGGATGGGGAGATGGATTCCATTCTCCTGTTTTATTTTTTATGTCTTGATTTAGTTATTGGACAGTGGCCATGTTGGAGCACCACCTTGAAAGGTATTCCTCGAACAAATCAACCACAGTTCTTATTTCTTAAAGACTGGTACTTATTCAATCGTTTGCTTTTGCCGAACCGCTACGCAAACAATACCGATTGTCAAGCGTTGGAATGGCAGCACAAACACAAAAACTCACATACACAAAGGTATATAAATATATATATATGTGAATGGGTTCCGCACAGTTTCGGTCCACCAAATTCACTCAGAAGGCATTGGTCGGATTAGGACTATACTAGAAGACACTAACCCCAAGGTGTCTCACAATGGGACTGAACTCGAACTCAAATGGTCGCAAAGCGAGCTTCTTTACAGCACTCCCCCCCCCCACGCCTCTGAATAACTTATTGAAAAAAAAACAAAAAAAAACGACAAAGGCAGGACAAAGAAAGGACGGAAATGTATAAATGCATTCAGTTGCATTTGTAAAGCACCGGAAACGGAAGTGGGTGGCTGTGTGACGTAATTAGAAAGAACCACACACGAATATGTGTTATCACCATAACCCATGGGATGATATAGTTTTTCGTAGAGATTCCCAATACTGAAATTACTTCTTTCATTTCAACAGAGTCGCGTTAACAACTAAGTGTTGAAAACATTCTTATAACATAAGATTTACGACGATAAAGTCAACCGACGAGATGTGTGTGTGTGTGTGTGTGTATTTGTTTGTGTTTGCGTGTGTTGTGTGTGTGTATGTATCTGTGCGTGTGTGTGTGTGTGTGTGCTTGTGCATTTGTTTGTCTTTTTGTAAGTGTTTGTATGTTTATATATGTGTATGTACCCTGCGTATTTGCGTGCGTGTGTATATATGTGTGTGTGTGTGTGTGTGTATGTATATATATATATATATATATATATATATATAT
>NC_068987.1:74543038-74551294 GCF_001194135.2 Octopus bimaculoides
TATATATATATATATATATATATATATATATATATATTCTTGTGTGTCGTTAAGTGATTAAACGTGCGATCATATAAGTATAAACAAATGTGGGTTGTGCGTAGAAATTGTTGTTGTTGTGATATTTTCTGTAGCCTCAGGTCAGACCTTACTGTGTGTTTCAGCCGTGACCGTTCCATCTGCTTCAATGTAGGCTGTGATTTGCAGGAAATTTAGCCGGTACTTCTAGCAAGCGAACCTCTTTAGCACCAAGGTCAAACTGTGAGTACATAAGAACCTGCGAGGGTGCGTCTGTACTGAATTTTCAGTTTTACACATTCACAGATATTCAACAGATTGCTGTTTAGGTTTCAAGGTTTATATATATGCATAGAAAAGAGACCGAGAGAATAAATACCAGGCTTTAAAAAAATAAGTACTGGGGTCGATCCGTTCGACTAAAATTCTTCAAGGTGTTGCCCCAGTATGGTCGCAGTTTCATGACTGAAAGAAGTAAAAGGTGACAGATATATGTATGTATGTATGTATGTATGCATGTATAGATAGATAGATAGATAGATAGATAGATAGATAGATAGATGGTGGATTCTCCTGCTGACATCGACCTATGAGGGTCTAACAGCCATTATGATAGCCATTAAATAAGGCGGCGAGTTTGGCGGAATCTTTAGCATGCCGGGCATGCTTAGCGACATTTCGTCCGTCTTTACGTTCTGGGTTCAAATGTCACCGGGGTCGACTTTGCCTTTTATCCTTTCGATATCGATAAAACAAGTACCAGTTGAGCACAAGGGTCGATTTAATCGACTTAGCCCCCGCCCCCATAATTGCTAGCTTTGTGCCGAAATTTGAAACCAGTATTATAGTCGTTAAATTAATCACATAGATGATTTGTTTTTCAGAAGTTTTTGCTCGTGCAGGACCAGCCACACTTTTTGGGAAATGCTGATAGCAGAAGGTCAGCGCAAATCTTTGCCACAAACTTCTTGAACAATATACTTCAGGTTTTTCTATTAGAGTTTTCCATCTCTTGGATCAACTGCCTTCGCCACGGATTAGAGTCCAGCACATCTTGATTGGCGAGATGAGCATCTGGGTATCAAGCCAAAAATTTCTAAGTCGTCGTACATATGCACACTCGCCCGCACACACACACAAACACATTAGTGTAGTGTAACTTAAACTATCCCAGATATATAACAGATGCATCAATACAGTCAGTGAAGCCGTCGGCGCCACGCGATTCCAAAGGGTTTTACTAAATAATGGCAACTCACCCTCTTTCTCCAAACACATCAAAGAAAAAAACTCACACTTCAAAAAATGGCATATACTTCCTGAAACTGCTACATTTTGATGATGGATCGAATGTTGCAAGCCACTGAGTCATGGAGACGGATTGAACATACAGATGGTTTACGCTGGTTTTTCTACAGGGAAATTTCCGACTGGAAATCGACCAACAGATAGTTGCGAGGCGTGGATGCTGGCAAACTTCCCCATCAACAATATGGATATGCGCATCAATGCCTATGTAAAGTAGCAGATAGATTACAGTAAATATAGAAGTTCTATATGTCAATATAAGAAAACATTATTTACTGAGCTGTAAATAATGTTTCCTTACATTGATACGAGACAGTGACGTAGTTAAAGTTTGTACCACCCGGCGTAGTGGTTGAGTTTGCCACCATTCTCATAAATATCACAATACAATGTACACATATAAACTCCTCAAATATGTCACCTTTGACGGACCACGCCTTTTTGACGCTCTGAGCACAAGGTCCCAATATTTGAGAGAGAGAGAGAGAGAGAGAGAGAGAGAGAGAGAGAGAGAGAGAGAGAGAGAGCGGGAGGCAGCTTACGCGAACATCACTACAAAATTGATATTTATTTTCGTGGTCGTAGAACCCCACCCACTAAAGAAAAGGCAAAGTCTTCTACGGTGGGGTATTTTGAACACAAATGTAAATAAGCAGACCTGTGGTCAAAGGCATCTAGACCAAGACCATTCCCTCTTCTTTTAAGGCTCTGTGTATGCAGGGCTACACTATACATTATTCAGTCATAGGTTGGGATTTGAGGGAGATTTGACTGATATTTCTAGCAGGTCGAGTAACTATGTAGAGGCTCTATTTATTAGTTCGTGAGTTAATAATAGTTTGCGTTGGGTTTTGGAATTGTTTGTGAGGTTATTTCACAGTTCCTGTAATTTCATAGATGGTAAGTATTACAGATGGGAAGTATTACAGATGGGAAGTATTACATGGGGGAAAAGAATTTTGTAAAGAAATATAAAAGACAAGATACAAAAGATGTGAGAGGAAGAAGAACGACGTGTGGGTTGAATGAATAAGCATATAGCTAGCTCGAAGGATGAGAAACGATCGCCATTGTAGTAGTGATTGAAGACGTAGACAATAAAAAACAAAAAAAAAAAACAGTAGTTCTGTGAGAGTAAACTTGTTGTTTAGTCCTAGGTCAGCCCTGATTGTAGCAGACTTATGATCAAGGGGGATTCAGCTCTGACTGCAGCAATGGCGACCGCAGCAAGGTATTTGTTTTGGGGCTGCAAACAGCCTGACTGCAGCTGACCCTCGGATATGGCCGGTATTCGCGAAGGATGTTGTGAACCCATTGGTTGGAGCCGGCTCAACCCAGCTCGTGTGAATGCCGCCGCAACTACCAATACTGAGTTTTTGTTTTCACATACCGTCGTTTTATGAGATTTTCTATGCTATTGACCAAGTTATTGAAACAAGGAGATGCCAGTAGAGTAGATATCAAAGAAATTGAGAAAATTGTGAAATATCATGACCAGAGAGATGAAACGATTGTGGAAGACAACGATGACAATTATTCCCCGCCATAACTGGTGCACTCAGCATTCAAACCGATACCCAAGAAGCTGAGATAAAGGATATTAGAATTGAGACATGTTCTGTCAACCTGCAGAAAAGAGTCAGCTTGTATTCTGCAAGAATCCTAAGAAAGATTCTCGAGATACGAGATCTGTTGTCACCATATCTCAGGATAACAACCTGGTTAATTAAACGAGCATGTAATAGCTTTTGAATAGCAATAACAATTTATATCTTGTTTATTTATTATTTATCCTGCCACTAAGTCTATGCAGTCATACAATTAAAATGCATACATTGTTTTTATGAAATATATGCAAACTAAATAAAGTTATATAAAAAAAAAGTGGGGGAGAGAAAAAAACGTTATACAATATATTGAGACACGCAAAATATGTGAGAAACCACCAACTAGGTTGGGTCAAATCACTCCGATATCTTTGACCGCCTACCACTTGTATAAGAAACTGATATTCAGGATGCCCTTGTCGGCTGCACGAGGCACAAGTCAACCGGTTTAGCTGGTCTGCCCTATGAACTTTATGTAAATATGCCAGACTTCTTCTCCGATCTCCTCGAAGCGCTCTTCTGCAACTGGCAACAGAACGGGAGTATTCCCAGTTCTGTGAGCCGGGGTGTAGTGACACTGATAAGGAAAGACGAAGACAAGAGGGACAGATTAGATAACTTCTGGCCCATAACTCTGCTTAACACAGAGTTTAAGATCTTGGCTAAGGTATTAGCAAAGAGGTTGGCGCTTGTCGTCGAGGATTTGATTGGGGAGGAGCAAACTGGCGCATTATCGACTAAGTCCATACATGACAACCTCCACCTCATGCGATGCATTATGGAATGGGTAGGGTGTAAAGCTGGCTTCGGTGGGGCGCTGATCAATTTAGCTCAATCGAAAGCATTCGATAGGGTCGATATCTAGAGGCTGCCCTCAAAACGGCTGGCTTCAGCCCCGTCTTCAGAGTTTAGATCGCTGCAATGCACAGCGTCATATTCTAGGTGGTCAAAGTTAATAGCCACCTCTCGGAACCGTTTCAGATCTCCCGATCGGTCCGTCAAGAGTACCCTCTCTCTTCCCTTCTGTACGCATTGACTCGAGCCTTTATTGCGGAAGCTGGAACTGCTGCAGGGCATACCGCTCAAACCAGGACACAGAAGGGCTGTGTCGGTACATGCGGACGGCATCGCCGTGATGGTGTTGGACACCATAGAAATCGAGGTGGTCGGCACATCATTGAAGTAATATGAAAAGTTGATGGGAGCAAAACTTAACCCGGGAAAGTCGGTGGGCTTATCATACGGGTAGTCATGGTGGGTATACTGGACTTCGTATATTTTACCCCGGTGTCACTTTGATGGCATGCACTACTCTGTCACTCAAAAATAGTAATAATCCTTTCTATTATAGGCACAAGACCTGAAACGTAATGGTTTTATTCGTTGTGGTGCTTTAATGATTATAATGGTTGTCGGGCTACTGGGGTTATGATGGTGTAATGTTTGAACTGTAGTACTACAGTGGTTGCAGTGATGCAATGTTTATAGCAGTGGTAGTAGCTGAAATGTTGTAATGGTTGCAGTGAAGGCGCGTGTACTAGTGGTTAGGATGTGGAATTCACGATCGTAACATAGAGGTTTCGATTCCAAGACCGGGCGGTGTGATGTGTTTTTGAGCATAGCACTTCATTTCACATTACTCAAGTCCACTCAGCTGTAAATGTGTTCCAATAACAACTGGGAAGTTGACCCTGTGAAGGACTGGCGTCCCATTCAAGAGAGAGGGTCTGTAATCTCAGTCACTCATACGCCATGGAAATCGGGTTAAACTGGGGCATTTTGAGTTCTTGGGCTCAGGACAGACTTAATGGTTGCAGTTGTGGTAGTTGTATATTGATTGTTATGGTGGTAGTCTGGAGATCATGATATAGTAGACATTGTAGTGATAGTGATGGCGGCGGCGGTGGTGGTGGTGGTTGTAGCCTTTGGAATTGTGCTAGTGGGAATGGTGCTGTTAGACATAATGGTATTCAAAGTGGTGGTGGTGGTGGTGGTATGTGTGGTACAGGTGTTAGTGGTACTAGTAGTGATAATGTTAGGTGTTGCGGTAGGTGTGATGGTGGTGCTGGTGCGGGTGGTATGTGTGGTGGTGGTGGTGGTGGTGATAGTAGCAATCGTACTAGTGGGTGTAGTGCTGGTAGTGGTGTTAGTGGTGGCGGTGGTGATGGTAGTAGTAGTAGCAGTAGTAGTAGTAGTAGTAGTAGTAGTAGTAATAGTAGGGATGGGGGATGGTTTTGGTAATAGTGATGGTGGTGATGGTAGTGAGGGTAGTGATAGGGGTTGATAGTGATGGGTAATGTGGGTGTGATAGTGGTGGTGGTGGTGGTGGTGGTGGCGGTGGTGGTGCTGGTGGTGTTGGCAGAGGTGCTGTTGACAGTGGTGAAGGAAGCCTATGAAATCGTTGCGTAACGAGAGTAGCTCGGTGTCCCTTTACAGTTTTGTGCGAAACATCATGTACGCGCGTTGTTCAACAAGAGCATCATTGTATGTAAGATACAGACATACAGTTTTAAAACTCCGTATCGCAACCCCTCCGTCAATCTTACACAACTGATCCCTTGGGCCCTGTCCCTGAGAAATGTGGAATTCTTTATATATGTATTTATTTCTTTATTATATATTTATTATTATTTTTTTTTTTTGTTTATTTACCTTAAAACCAAAGGATTTCTGACATGCGTGTTAATAGTTTAAAATAACAATAGTTTGGCGAAGTTCTGTTCACAGCATTAGTCATAGCTTGCCTGTGTAGTGAGCCCCTGACACTGCACACAGTCATATAAGCACACACACACACACACACATACACACACACACATGCACATACACATTATGCACATACACACACATGCACACACTAACACACGCCCTCTACACACACACGCGCGTGCACACACATATACACATACATAGCCATAGACACAGGGCACCCTGTCACATGTAGAAGCGCGTACAGAGTCAAAGGCAGAGACAAACACGCAGTTAGAGCACAGATACATATAGTCATGTAGACACACATTTATATAGCCACATACACATACATACACACAATCATAGGCACACATTGACCCATAAACACTCACACATACACTCATGCACATACACGCATACAATGCTGTGAATGTGTGTGTGTGTGTGTGTGTGTGTGTGTGTGTGTGTGTGTGTGTGTGTGTGTTGGTGTGCATGTGCGTCTTGTCTCTGTATGATTGTGCTTGTGTGTACATGTGTAAGCTGTGCCCACGTTTCTGTGTGAGTGTGTGTGTGTGTCGGCTGTGGCTAGATCGCAGTATGTGTGAATGTGTGTGCCTGTGCGTGTGCGTATACGTGTGTTAGCGTATAATAGGCTGTGATCACGTTTCTGTGTGTGTGAATGTGTATGCACATTTGTGCATGGGTAGAATGTGACCGCGTATCTGTGTGAGTGTGTATGTGTGTGTGTGTGTGTGTGTGTGTGTGTGTGTGTGTGTGTGTGTGTGTGTGTGTGTGTGTGTGTGTGTGTGTGAGAGAGAGAGAGAGAGAGGGAAGGAGAGAGAGAGAAAGAGAGAAAGAGAGAAAGAGAAAGAATGAGTAAGAGCGGATGGTGAGTTCTTGTGAGGGGGTCTGGGTGTGTGAATATATGTCTAAAGAGAATTTGTGAGTTATTGTGTGGATGTATGTGTGAAGGAGAGAGTGGGAGAGAGAAAGAGAGAGAGAGAGAGAGAGAGAGAGAGAACGAAAACAACAGAGAATAAAAGCATGTGCATGTATATATTTCCATATAAATTGGTTCACAAATATTAAAGCTAACCTATATACACTAGTATACCCGTGCAGTAAAAAACTGCAGCATTTCTAAAGAATCAATGAAATAAATGCATCGATATTACATACACGAGGTACTTTAACGTCGTAGCTATTACAAGAGAGACAATCATTTCGTCACAATAGTGGAATTTGAAATGGAAATTGAGAAATAATAAGGAAAACTATGTATAACATTCACGTATTTTTTTTTTATTTAACGCAAAGTTCTTAAAAATTCCTCATCATTGGTAATCATGTATAGCACTATTTCATTCTTATTAGAAACTATCAGCACGACATAACTCGTAATATTTTACTTAAGCATTTTATGATGTGAAATATTTCATTAAAGACTGAAATAACTACGGACCAAAGGAAATTCGTGGAATGTGTTTTTCCCCCCTCCTTCTTTCTTTCATAGAATGTTATAGGTTAGGAGCCAAGAGAAAAGAGTGAAAGTTGTGCTTACATATCGAATGATAACTGTTTCCAGAGAATTCTATTTTGTGAAAATATCTTAAAGTAGCGAATAATTTTTGTTCAGTATTTGTTACAAACAACTTCACATGCCATTTTACGATATGTTCTCTGAGGTGTGGACATTTGTTTCAAGTTCCTATGTAATGTTTTGTATGTGGAGTAAAACAGGCATCTAGTGATAAACACACATGCCTTGACTGTTGTCAATAGTTTAAAAGGAATTTTCACGGGAGCTCAGTCAGAACTTTTCAAATTCCAGTGATTTCCTAACGGAAATTGAAATTAAGGCATCTCAAAATAACATGTATTCCACATATTTGATATAAAGTTATTTCAAAATATTCTATATTGCCAGATTAGCTTCTAAGCAAAGCTCACTTACCAAAGCAATATATTTTATAGATAATCAAGGTAGCTTGCATTTTATACACATTTAGTAGAAATATGTTCATGACAAATCCTATGTATAAAGCTGTTATGGCGTAATACATACATAACAGTGTACAATTTTCATTCACTGCATATATTTCCGATGGTTTATATAAATGAGTATCAGTATAAAATATGTTCAAATTTACATCTACTGCAATATAGATTATTTGCTATGCATCAATATAATATACATTTTAAACACTGCACACACACACGCGCGCGCGCATGTGCACACACATTACTTTACTTCCTGTGATTCTGTGTATGTGCTTATACATGTGACAGGGTGTCTATGTCTATATCTATGTATGCGTGTATGTGTGCGCACGTGTGTGTGTAGAGGTGTGTGTTAGTGTGTGCATGTGTGTATGTCCATGTGTGTATGTGCAGCTGTGTGTGTATGTGTGTGTGTGTGCGTGTGTGTGCGTGTGTGTGTGTGTGTGTGTGTGTGTGTGAATATATTTCTATATTCTTTTCTGCTCTAGGCACAAGAGCCGAAATTTTTGGGGAGGGGACTAGTCGATTAGATCGACCCCACTACTCAACTGGTTCTTAATTTATCGGCCCCGAAAGGATGAAAGGCAAAGTTGACCCCGGCGGAAGAAATACCGCTAAGCATTTTGCCCGG
>NC_068987.1:74551532-74553444 GCF_001194135.2 Octopus bimaculoides
AGGTTCGGTGATTGTGTGAATGAGGAGTCCAACGTAGGTCATATATCAGCATGCGTATATATAAAAAATTAACAGAATGAGATAAAAATCCAAGGCTGTGAAAGATTTCAGAACATTTATAAATAGAAGGTCTTACAGCTGTTTCTGGGATATTTTATATATCCCTTTATCGGGGACGGTGGGAGAAAATAGTTAAGTAATAGTTATTATAGAGAAGATATGAAATAGAGAGTGAAGTGGAGGAATGAAAATAGACGTGAGACATGCAGGGATATTGTATCTCCAGTTCCATTATTTAGGCAGAACGGTATACATCTAAGATTCCTGTACCTTGTGAGTAAGTTCCAATAATATTTAAAATTGCTCATTCCAAGCATAGAGTTTGTAAACGGTGTTATTGAATCGAGGGTCTTTTTTTTTTTTTTTTTTTTTTTTTTTTTTTTTTTTTTGAAGTGACTTAAAAGTTGGGAATGTGTTTGTAAGGTCAAATCAAAAACAGGAAGAGAGGAAAAAAGAAAAAAAAGAGAAAAGCGGGGAGAGAGATAATAAAGAAATAAAGAGAGGGAAAGTGTACTGGTTAGTGGTCAGTCAGGATAAATTGATAAACATATTTAACGATTGTATACGTTGTATGCATAATCTTATCAGTTATTTGGTTTATTTAGGCCGTCTTTTCTTTTCTTTTCTTTTTTACTTTGCTTTTTAAAATTTTTGTTACCCTCTGGGTGCTTCATCGTTTGATGGAAGATGCACCTCATCCGATGTAATTCCCGTCTACTGTACTTGCGACACTACACGCGACCTGAAAAATATACTTTTATTGCGGACATACTCTTGGAATTGACTGGTTGAACCATTCCACTTTTTAGTCTTTTTTTTTTGGTTTTTCAGAAAAGCCAAAGTACCCGAAAACTAAACTATTGCAGTGTCTAATCCATATTTTGGGAATGGATTGCGAAACTTCTTGCTCTATGAACCCATATATACCTCTATAGATCTTGGTACAAAGGCAAGAGCCTTCTACTATTGTCAGTGTATAAAAATTGAGCTATCCATCCATCCAACCATTGAACCATCCATCTACATCAAATTCGCCACGCTCACATTCAGCTTCAATGAAGAAAACGAGGCCGGGTGGGGCCAAAAAGCCTATTTAGTCTCTTATGCTGCATGTCTCTTGAACCATAACAAACAAGCAAAGAATCTGCCGCCCACTTCAACGGAGGAAAGGATGATCTACGTCGTCACTTGATCTGCGAGGGAAAAAAAAACGTTATTTAAAAAAAAAAAAAACGTTGCACTTTAAAAAAAACCCAGAGTACTCAATATACATGCTGGATATTAAAAGCTTAATTCCTTTCTTCTGACTCGAGTTTCGCGCCACAACAATCATAAGGCGAGAACTTATTTCTCGATATATGTGTTGTTTCATAACTATCAGCGTGAGCTTGTTCTTTTACGCCTCTTCTTTCAGTTGGTTGGTTTCTGGTGGTCTTTTTGTTATGTTGTTTTATGAGGGCGTTGTCTGTGGCTGTTTATTACATTAAAATAAGCAAGCACAGAAAATAGTGCCCAATTGTTCCAATATTATAGCGCGTCTTTCTTTAATTCTCTTTTCGTTTCTTCATCACCACCCACTGTTCTTTCCTTTTGCTACAATATCGCTTCAACCTTTCACCATAGTTGCCATTCATTATCGATTCATCGCTAGTTTTACTCTATCTCTTTCCCCACCTCAATTATTCTTATCCTCATCAGCATGTCATATGTCGGCTGACTTTTAAATTTCCAAGGTTATCGTTTTACATAAACTCACACATGTTTCAACAAATTTTCACACACACACATGCATTCATAAATCATACATATCAACATGTAAATATATGTGTCTAAATGTATATGCGTATATATA
>NC_068987.1:74553713-74554512 GCF_001194135.2 Octopus bimaculoides
TATATATATATATATATATATATATGCGAGTAAAAATAAATACAAAAAGGGGGGGTCTGTATGATTGTGTATAGAGGAATATATTATTTTGTTTAAAAGAGTTCCAACACTGTCTGTTTTTTATGTTTTATTTATATTCCTGCAAAACCAATGTGGGATATAGAATATGGAATATACAATATATAATATAATATACAATATATAATATAAAATAAAAATAGATGGTACTATGAAATAAAGTATTGAATGTCTTATTGAATATATGGAATATGTCTTATTGAATAGATGAAATATTGAGTGTTCAATATAAAGGATTAAATATATATATATATTTCATGTCAGTATTTTTTTCTGTTTTCATAGCGTTATATTTTCACACAACTATGACGAGATGTCATATGACCACAATGCCGCACCCGAAACATTGTTTGCCCATTTTTAATTGTGGGCATTTTGGGGTAAATATTTTTATCTGTTACCTCTGTTTACATTATTCGTTTCTACATATGTTTGTAATACTATTTGCACAAAAGTACATGTGCGCATGTGTGTATGCATGTGTCCACATGCGTGTACATGCATTTGTTTGTCCATTTGTGCTAGATGTTGTCGAAAATACTATTATTTTCCAGCCGCTTTTTGTATCCATCTAGTTTTCACCACTAGTTTACATTAAGCAGTGAATGGGTATCTAGAAGAGCTCTACCTAACGTTCAAATTCCCCTCCCCTCCCCTCCCCTCTCTTTGCCTTCAGTAACACAGTGTTCGTCATACATCTTGATCTTATATATATATATAT
>NC_068987.1:74555443-74557081 GCF_001194135.2 Octopus bimaculoides
AAATGCAAAGGTCCTATGGGATTTTATGATTCAGTGCGACCATGAGGTAGAGAATAGGAAGCCAGACATAGTCTTAATTGAGAAAGAAAAACTATGCTGGATCATAGATATAGCATGCCCAGCTGACAACAAGGTATGCGATAAGGAAGAAAGAAAAGTCCAGAGATATGACAGGTTAGCTTGAGAAGTTTAGCAGTTGTGGTCGATGAAAGAGGTAGCAGTAGTACTAATAATTGTCGGAGGCCTGGGAAGAGTGAGCAAAAATCTCAAGAAGTACGTGGAACAAATAGGGGCTGCAATAAGGGTGGAGCACTTGCAGAAAACAGCACTGCCTAGAAACGCTCGAATACTCTGAAAGGTGCTCGAAAAATAAGAGGTGTTACCTTAATTCACTGGTAGTGAACAGCTGACACCGTAGTACACCTCCAGCGTTAGAAGCTATGCAAAGGCAATGATAATAATAATCCTTTCTTCTATAGGCACAATGCCTTATTATTATTATTATTATTTTATGTTTGACTTTTGTTTTGCATTTGTACAAGTTGGATCCAAGTCTCACCCAGAGACCTCAAGAGACAACAAGTTAGAAGTTCATGTAGGTGTTATGCCTAGGGTATCATATATTTGGATTTGTACAGTTTTGTTCTAGTGAATGTTTAAGAAACCATAAGAAAATTATGTGTTTGTTTTAAAATTTGGGATCACATAGACAGTATTTTACGTAGGATATGGGCAGTTCCCATGAGCACTATCTTTTGAACTTCAGCTATTTTGGGGTTTCCTGTTATCGCAGGGTGAGAGCAATACTGAAGACAGAGCTGAACGCGAGAAACAGGATCGAAGCGATCAATGCTCTAGCCATACCAGTCGTGACTTACAGTTTCAATATCGTTAACTGGTCAATTACTGAAATATGTAATGTTATTATTATTATTATTAATATTATTATTATTATTATTATTATTATTATTATTATTATTATTATTATTATTATTGATATTATTATTGTTATTCAGGCAGTGAACTAGCAGAATCGTTAGCACGCCAGGCGAAATGTTTAGCGGTATTTCGCCTGCCACTACGTTCTGAGTTCAAATACCGCCGAGGTCGACTTTGCCTTTCATCCTTTCGGTGTCGATAGATTAAGTACCAGTGAAACATTGGGGTCCACGTAATCGACTCATCCCCTCCCCCAAAATTTGAAGCTATTATTATTGTTAGTATTATTATCATTATTATCATTATATTGTTTTTGTTGTTGTTATTATTATTTCTTACTGTTTTATTTGTTTTATATGTTGGTTTGGCGAAAACACTTCAGTGGTCTCCTGTGTATAGTATTGAATTAACTAACTTAACCACACACCAGGAATTACCAACAAGCAGCAAGAGCAACAGCAGTAGTATAAATTACAACAGGAGGAGAAATGGTGATATATATATATATATATATATATATATATACAGTCTGTTACGAGAACCAGATGAATTCACAATGTAAAACAGAGCTTCAAAGAAATAGCTGAGCTATGATAGATGAATCAGTAAAAACTCTCACACGTGCGCATGCACAAATAGATATACTCGTGCATACGTTTACACACACACTCACACACACACACACACACACACACACAC
>NC_068987.1:74557209-74559311 GCF_001194135.2 Octopus bimaculoides
ATGAAAGCACACATAAATACATATGGAAACACACAGATTCACACGGAAACACCCTACCGCCTTAAAAAACAATAAAGAAAAGTAGTTTTACATACTTTACACACATAATGTAAATATATATATATTTATATAAAGAGAGAAAGAGGGAGGAGGGAAAGAGAAATATATATATATATATATTTCGTATGTGTATTTCGTGTGCAAGATTCTTGATGTGGATACGTATATATATAAGATGGAACGCCTTTCTTCGCAGGAAAGATCTTTGTCTAAACACCAACAACTTGCCGGAAACAGTGGTCAAATCCTATTCAAATCACAACTGACCCCTCTTAAAAATAAGGAAGGAAGGTTTCTAAAAGACATGTTAGACACACCAGGAATTTCTTTGATCATAAGTTTACAGGTGCAGAGAGCGACCAGAAACTAAGAAAACAAAATAACAGCAATAACGGAAACAAAACTAAGAAGCTTTCACCAGTAGCAATAGGTTGTAATTGTGGTATATAAGCAGTGCAAATCTGAATACTGAAACAGTAACATTAACTTAGAAACAAGTGGTTCTCTACTTCCGTTTTAGGTCACCACCACTCACAGTGTCTGCAATATTTCCATCGCATCCATCGGGTTCTGCGGACGTTACCTAACTTCTCAGAATTATTAGTCAGGACAAGAGTTTGCAGAATGCTATAGGAGCTATATATGTCCTGAATATGATTTTAAACTGCATTCAATAGTGGAGCCCTAGTTCGGGAATTTCAAGGCTTTGAGGGATGTAGAAACATCACTTAGCCAGAATTGTTCCCATGTCTATACTGACCCGGAGTAGTAGCACCTGCCGGAGTCTCCGGAAGAAGGCCACTCACAAACATCCCACCAAACCCAGAATAAGTAAAATATCTTCGGGAAATGTTTTAAGAAATAAACTGTAGTCGTATCAAAGGAGATGCGGTGAGACCCGGAGCTAAACACCAGCCTTTTGGAGGTTCTTAAAACAACTGGAATCATTTAAAATTATTACAATCTTTAGCTGTTCATCTAAGAGAAGGTAATTCCATATAAATTCTGCATCCTAATTACAACTGGGCTCGTGGTACTTGTTTACCAGACCAATACCAATTTGAAGGACAAAAGAGTGGAACTGGTTCTGCACAAGCCATGCCCACTATAATAATATACATCGTGCAGGTAGCTCAGCAAAACAAGACACCAGCATCAACACCATCACACTTTCTTCGTAAGTCCAGTAGCGATAGGGAAAGATGCGCCGTGACAGGTAGAGGATATTACGGTATGTCTTCATCTTTGACTCGGTACACAGATAGCCATGAGGTAATAGTGGTTTTAGATATGTCTTGCTGAATCCTCATTCGTTGAAACGATGGAGGTAACCCACTAAAGGATGTATAGACACAACTACAATGAGCAAAACACTTAATTTCACGTTGCTCCAGTCCACTCAGCTGGCAAAAATGAGTAACGCTGCGATGGACTGGCGTCCCGTCCAGTTGGGGAACACATACGCCATTGAAACCGGGAAACTGGGCCCATGAGCCTGGCAAGGCTTTAAAAGGATGCATTTATTTATTATTTAAAAAAATGCTAAAACTACTTGTTTACCCGTTTCTTTTTGTCATTGAGGTGGTTGTGAGGTGTGCTAAAAAACAACAGCTAAATAACGCTTTTTGAATAAATCTTTTAAGTTCGTGCTATCGCATTAAATGCACATTGAATGCTTCAAACTACAAAACATGTGATATTTACAAATATTGACAACACGTGCTATTTCAGAATGCTAACGACAAAATGTAAAGTCACGCACAAAATAACAGCTTCCAAATCCTGACTTGGTGAAAATGATCAAACTTTAAACCTCTATAACTTTTTAAAAACATTTTTTCTGGAAAAAGTGAAATAACTCCAGCAGTTCAGCTTGGAAAAGTATGTTATTACTCTTTTACTTGTTTCAGTCATTTGAATGTGGCCATGCTGGAGCACCGCCTTTAGTTGAACAAATCGACCACAGGACTTATTTCTGTAAGCCTAGTACTTATTATATCGGAGTCTTTTGCCGAACCGCTAAGTTACGGGGACGTAAACAC
>NC_068987.1:74560037-74565030 GCF_001194135.2 Octopus bimaculoides
TGTGTGTGTGTGTGTGTGTGTGTGTGTGTGTGTGTGTGTGTGTGTTTATGTCATTGTACCTGTGTTGGTCCTCTGCCACCGCTTGACAACTGGGAGTTTGGCATGTATACTTCCCCGTAACTTAGCAGTTCGGCCTAAGAGGCCGATAGAATAAGTACCAGGATTCACAAAAAATAATATGTCCTGGGGGTCGATTCGTTCGTCTAAAATTCTTCAAGGTTGTGCCCCAGCAATACTACGGTCTAATCACTGAAACAAGTCAAAGATAAATGTTATATAAGATACCTAAAACTAAAATATGACTTCTTTTTTTATGATGCTAGTTTCTGATATGTAGGATATTTTGCTACTGTTTTTTTATGACCTCTTAGCAGCTTCTCCGTTGCTGGTACGTTTATTACTTTTCTAAGAATTATTCTTATGTGTGTATGCGTATATGCATTTACAACTGTATGCTTATTCGTTTTAATATATATGTTAGTGACAACAGCGCTGGCAGCGCAGTGCTAGTGCTGGTGGTTTTGCTGGTGGTGCTGGTGGCGTGATGATGGCGGTGGTTAAATCATTGTAACAATTTACGGATTAGTTCAGCCTTGGTGTTATAAATATTGTACCGACGTGACTGCGACGTGATCTCGTTGCCTCTCGCTTTGATTGACGGGTGAAATTTTTTTTATTGCCAACTTCTAAACTAATTAGCAACCAGTAGTCTGTGAATTGTCTGACGTTCCTAACCGTCAACAAATTCATTCTACTCACTTTTCAGCGAGATTCGGACGTCATATTGGTGACTCGAACACAATGGCAGCTGGGGAGATAAAATTAGTGAGGGTGCTGCTTCAGAAAATTTTTAGCCGTTGTTTTAATATTGTGTAAAAGGAAACAAACATATGAAAAGAATATTTATGCATAAACTTGATCAGTTCGCGTTTTAGCCACTGCTGGGTAGTGTGCTTAATTTGTTCACTGAACACCATCGCGAATTCTCCCCTGTTCTTCAACCTCCCCCCACTAAATCACAAAATAAGGGTGGGAGATGTTTCAGATCCTGGAAGCAACACTGAAGCTAGAAGCAGGATAATAATCTATTTCTACACTTTATCACATTCAAGAATATAAACACGTCTTTATGCACAACACACGCGGAGTCAAAAAGAAACACTACCTTTCACCGGCACTGCGTGAGCAATAGTACTGTCTCTCCTCGTGTGAGGTTTCCTATCTCGGACATGTGAGCATGCGCACAACAGCCAAACACCGCGTCGCTGGAACTGTGAAGTGCACAGTACTATATAAGCATTTTTGTATTTTTTTCATAAACTAGGGGATGGCTACTGACATTAAGCTTAAGGATTATATAATGTACAAGTATAATGAGAGAATTAAAGAAAAAACGACTCATTATATTGAATGTTATCGACAATATCGAGTGGAAATAGGGGGTGCTGCAGTTCTGCAGTGCCTATACACGAGTCGCCACTATTCGGACATGATCTCTTCCATCAGCACTGGTTATAACAGGTTCGGTGTTGAGGTTGGTAATTCTTCTTGGTTTGCTTTCAGTGGAACTCTTTGCGGTTTACTAATCAACCTTACTCATCCAAGTTCAGGCTGTCTATGGCCCTCACATATTCTTCATAATTAGCGACTGTGTTACATGCTTGACTATTCCTATCATAGCTATTATAACTATAAAACTCTATCATTTTTAGACAACGGACCTTGTCCTTTGTTTTGCATAAGCAAATAAATAATTTCCATTCGAAAATATTAGCCACTAACGAACGAGATTTGATTGAATTATTGTAAATCTTCCTCGTGCAAATTCACTGAACCATTTCACATTATCAAACGACCAGTATGAGAGCTTAAAAGACTTACTCAGCAAACGCACTACGAAATCCGATGAAAAGCGTCAATAAATATTCGTCATCCGCTATGAATAGATAAAATAACTTGAGAGTTTAAAACCTTCCCAGCTACTGCTCACCATGTAGTAATGATGAACCTATTAAGATACAATTACTGTATAGACTTCTTGTATAATGATTACCAGAAAATCCTCAAAATGATAAGCAACATCTGATACAAATTGAACATTCGGCGAAATTGGCCGATAAACTTCTAGAAGTGGCAACCAAACTCCTCGCAGGGTTCATGTACATGCATTGTACGATCACACCTGAGTATGCAAAGCTTTTCTGCGCAGTCACATCGGTTATTAAACCACTATCGGGCAACGTCCCTGTATTTCATAATATTGTCCATCAGATTGAACGGAAGTCATAATTCATGTTCATAGAAAGATAAAAACTCCGAACGAGAAACCGTTGCTAAGCGAGAGTTTGTGCATAAGATACAAGAGTACTGGATTCGACCCTCTTCAAACGACTGGTCATCAGCTCTTCGCGTAATACCTAGAAAGTCTAGGAAACAGGAAACAGGAAACGAAGTGGATACTCACGCACCTTAAATATTGATGACATCGTTACGTCTGACTATCGCCACACATGCAAGAGTTTACAGTTTCATTGCGTGGAAAAATCATATTTTCCAAAATCGGCTTCCTACACACTTGTAATCAGAACCTAGTTCGTCCAGTTTATATCCGTGAATCTGAAGTGAAAGGGGCGATAATTTCAAAAAAATAGGGGATAATCTCACAAAGTTAATTTACAATCATAGAGGAAGGAAAATCTGATCTTTGATTTTAGGCAACAGATGACTATGTACATGTTTTTGCATATTTCCTTCTCATCTTGAGAAGAAAAGTCAAAAATCCTAGAGGCATTTGTTAACAACTCTCAAGTAAAAGGGGAGATAATTTTGAGAACTTAATTTCTCAGATATGATTTAGAAGTTTCGTAGACAAGAAAATCTGATCTGAGTTTACAAACAGGAAACTACGATGAACTGTGTATCATACCTAAAGCAGATACGTCATTAAAAGCCTAATTTACTGCGGTATTCGTCCGGAAATAGTAACTCTTATAGACATATAACTTTGATAACTTTGATAGGTTTCGGCCAGTATTGGCCAAGGCCGTGTCTAACTTAATAGCACCACCTTGTGAAATCTTTTAGTCATATATGGGGCATCATGACCCACTCTAGCAAAGAGTTATTATTGTTGGAAACATATCCGGATGTAGGAGGTTGGTCCGAGATTTTTTGAAGAAATTTTCCAGTGAACTTTTGAATTTTATGGGATCCGTTTTTGCTTTGACGTTTTGACGTATTTTGGTATGGTATCATAGTGTAAAAAAAAAACACTGAAATATATCAGTAACAAACAAAAATAGTATAACAGAGGTGGTAGTATTTTGTCTTAGCATGCAGTTGCCAGTAGATACTTGAAACTGACGAAGCTCAAAGAGGCAGAAATACACATTTTAGCAATGCCGTCATCGCTGCTGGACGACGTTCGTCTGTTATTATTATATTTTTGTGTTCTCTTTGAAACTTCGCATCTGTAAGAGATATTATTTCAAGATGAATACCATAGTAAATTAGTCTTTCAACAATGTATCTGCTCCAGGTATGATACACTAATTGTTGTTTTAAACTAAAACTGCTATTGCCGCACATAACGAAGTATGAACTTGTTTCGGACTATTAAATAGCATCAGTGCTGTAGAGTCTACACAAATCTAGCTTATCATTTTGCCACGATATTTTTACATGCAGAAAAACTATTGCGAATAATTTTTGGTCAGTAGAATTAGTCCATGAGGGAGGTTTGGTTGCTATTTTAGTAAGCATACGACCACATAGAAGCAGATTGTATAGTCTAATCAGTCCTCACTTCAGTGGAGGTCATGGTAAAACTGAAGAAAAAAAATATCAGATCTCTGGCTAGCACTTCGTCGTTTGGCGTACCAAAGATTTTCTCGGCCACAACTGACCAAGCGCTGTTCGACCACGACAACTACAACAACAATAAGAACCACACACTCAGTCACAACCATCCAACTAACCAGCCCACAAAACAACCAACTACACCAAGAAACACAAACCCACCCACCTGCCATACTAACCCATTAACCAACCGCACTAACCACACCACCACCTACCAGTCAGCCAACCAGTCCACCATCCATTCAACCAGCCAACCGTCCGTTCGTGGGTGGTCGCTGTCTGAATCAGTTGTCTGTCTGTCTGTCTGTCCCTCTCACATCTCACTAACAGTAAATAGTTGGCTGAGAAAAATAAACAGTCATTTGATTCTGCCATTCTTCATCTTGCCAACAGAGGGCGCTTTGCTTCCTACTTATTCCCTCGCCCGCTTCTTTCTTCTCCATCCCTTCTCTTCCAATTCTACCGCTACAACTATTTTTTATTCATCTTGCTCTAGTTGGGTTTTGTTGTTGCTGTTGTAGTTGTTGTTGTTGTCCATGTTCCTATTGCTCTTCTTCTTCTTCTTCTTCTATCATCATCAATATCATCATCATCTTCATCATTACTACCACCACTACCACAACCACTATCATCGTTATCATTGTCATCATCATCCTCACCAAAAACACCACCACTACTACCAACATCCTCCTCCTCCTCCTCCTCCTCCTCCTCCTCCTCATCATCATCATCATCATCATCATCATCATCATCATCATCATGTAATCACTTGCAGGTAACGAACTAGTAGTAGTAGTAGTAGAAGAAGTAGTAGTAGTAGAAGAAGTAGTAGTAGTAGTAGTAGTAGTAGTAGTAGTAGTAGTAGTAGTGGTGGTGGTGGTGGTGGTGGTGGTATTAATAGTAGCCTTGGTGGTGGTGGTGGTATTAATAGTAGCCTTGGTGGTGGCAGTTGTAGTAGTTGTATTTCCAACAGACACACTCATACATGTGCGTATGTACAAGTGTACGCGCATACATTCGCATGCGTATAAACAGAGACACACACATATACATGTACACATAGATACAAACACATACACACACACACACATATATATAATTACATACTTGCATACATATCTACAATATATGTACA
>NC_068987.1:74565665-74567841 GCF_001194135.2 Octopus bimaculoides
CACCTCTTTTCCTAACCCTCCCAGACACCTATCCCCCTCCCCTCTGAATCTTTCTCCCTCACCCCTGTACCGACCACTTCTCCTCACCCTAGTACACTGACTCTCCTATAACCATCCCTCCTATGTTGACATAAAGCTGTGCATTTTTTGTGAGTTTTCTTTTTTGTTTTTGTTTTGTTTTGTTTTGCTTTGTTTTTAAGAAATAATTGCTTTACAAACTGTATTGACGTTGTATTGACGACGGCCGTGGCATATGGACGCATATACTCACGTTCGTAGACACATGCACGCACACGCACAGTCATACAAACATACATACATACATACATATATACATACATACATACCACGCACACCTATTAGGAATATGTTTGTGTGTAAGCATACATGTATGTCACAAGTGTGTGTGTGTGTGTGTGTGTGTGTGTGTGTGTGTGTGTGTGTGTGTGTGTGTGCAGTAACAAGCTTGCTTTTTGAACCACATGGTTCTGGGTTCAGTCCCACTGTACGTTTCCTTGGGCAAGTGTCTTCTGCTATAGCCTCGGACCGACCTAAGCTTTGTCTCTGGATTTGGTGTGTTACGTAACCGCTAACTTAGCGGTTCAGCAAAAGTACCCAACAGAATAAGTACCAGGCTTTGAAAACAATAAATTGGGGTCGATTCGATCAACCAAAAAGTTCTTGAAGGCGGTGCCCTAGCATGGCCGCAGTCTATTGACTGAAACAGGTATTATATATATTCACTAAGCGTAAACAAAATAAGAGACAATGCATAGCGTTCCGTTAAATAATAAGTTAAAAAACATAATATAAGCAAAAACAAACGAAAAACAGACACAGAAGGTCACCAAATCCTCATCAGTTATCGGCCAAAGTAACTCGGCATCTTCGCGCTTTTAACGATAATATCACCCCACCCCCTTGGTGGTGCCAGCGACGAGAAACCGCCGGGAAATAGCGAGTCAACGAACAAGGGACCAAATGTGACACAAAGTGAACATACAAATACGAAATAAATAGACAATATACAACATACAAACGAAATAATATTCAAGACGAGACGAAAAATGGACGGACAAGTGATAAAGACGAAAACAAAGAAGATAGAATGAGGACATACGAGAAATGTGGAGGATAAGCCTCGTTGCAAGGCCTCTGACATAGCAGAACAAGTTGATGTCAGTCTCAGAACAGCTGTCAGGTATCTCCACAAACTTGGTTACTATAGCAGAACAGCAAGATGGAAGCCACTTCTTCGGTCAGCCAATATCAAGCAGAGCCAGTGAGATGGTGGAGAGGCCACTAGCATTTAGGGACACTGCCATATTCTCTGATGAGTCCAGATTTGCTGTATTTCTGACAGTGGTCGTGTGTGGATCTGGAGACTCGGTGATCAAGAATTTGAAGTGAACAGATTGCAGCCAACAATGAAACACGGCAGCTACTCTGTGATGGGGAGCAATTTAGAGCAGCGATCAATTACAGCTGGTGGAGTGTGAGGGAAACATGAACCCAGATAAATATGTGTCCATTTTGCTGAAAGGACTCCTTTCAATCTTCACCAGTGGTGAAATGATTAAAGAAGACTCTATCTATGGAAGATGGGGCTCCTTGTCACATGGCTAAAAAGACCCAAGATTGATTGGAGGTGAATGGCATTATAAAGCTTCCATGACCAAGCCAGTCACTAGATATGAATCCTATTGAACACCTCTGAGACATAATGGACAAGACACTTGGTAAAAAGAACAAGAAAGTATCGTCAAAGCCAGATCTTTTGAGATTACAGCAAGAAATTCCCGAAGAGAATATTTGTCATCTGATCAGTAGCATGCCAAATACGACCCTTGCATTGAAAAATACAAAAGGAATGTCTACTAAGTACTAGATATTCACATTAAAATAATTAATAAAAAATTCGAACGTATAATTTCGGATTTAAATAAACTCTAACGATTATAAGGGTGTCTATTTACTTCTGTCATGTCTCGCCATGCTGGACTGCTGAAATCTACAAGTTTTTTTTTAAATTCTTTCTCTGTTTATTTACTCTTATTTTTTTCTGGTGAAGAGCGTAGGCTCGAAATGTTAAAGACTTTTTCATTTTTCTCGAGCGTCAAACTAATACATTTGCTTGTTGTTCATACACCTGTATTCATCTTCTGTTTTTCTATAA
>NC_068987.1:74568934-74570515 GCF_001194135.2 Octopus bimaculoides
ATATACAATACAAATAATATGTGAGTATATGCATATATACGTACATGTATGTACATACTACATCTACATGTATATATAGATGCATATCTGGGTACAGGACGTCACAAGAAAACGTGGAAAAATGAGAGACAGAACATGAACAGAGCACAGAAAACACACAGGCCACACAGAGAACATTTCCTTCATCAGCTGCCACCATTCTAAACTAAGCGTTTCGAAGAGTTAGGGCAGGACACATTGTTAGAATGGCTCTTCCCGCGGAAACAAATTAAATTTGTAACGCGGAGGAATATAGTGGCGAACAGAAAACACAACAAGAAACGAAACAGGGAAAATAAACAAGAATGGCTATAAGGCCAGACGTGAAAAAAATATATATTTATACTGAACGCTGTGATGTGACGAACTGAAAGGAAGAGAGAAGAAGAAAGTTCGTGCGAGCTTGGCAATAGCCAAGATAAGAAAGGACGTAGTAGCCGGACACATGTGACCAGTGAGGGGTAAGGAGAAAGAGTGGTAGAGAGAGAAATGTATATGTATATACATACATACATGCACACACACTCTCTCACACACATACATATATACATGTACAAAACAACAACAGTAGTATTTGATCTCTTACTGTGTGCAGAGATGACGCAAAAGCCATAGAACATTCAAGACTGAAAGATTGTCCTCCAACATGAGCCTGGCTGTGATAACCAGAAAACAACCTAAAGAACTGAAAACATGCCATAGACTTCGATAAGAAAAGACGAAAATACTTTTGTTCGCAATACACCAACACACACACACGATGGGCGCGAATACTCACGCACGCATATATAGATATGTATATATGACCATACACGCAGACAGACACAGATCCAACGCGGAATGTCAATGAGAATATCAGACATCATTTGAGAAACAAATAGAACTATACAAGCAGTTTCTACTCTCGCGTATGAGGTTTTACAATACACGAAAACACACACATGCACACGCACACGCACACGCACACGCACACGCACACACACACACACACACACGCACACACACACACACACACATACAACTCACATGCACGCATGTACAATATATATGTCGTATTTTACAATACTGACTCCAGACCGGCATTTTGTTTCACATCACTACATAAACACAAACGCACACACACACGCACACACACGCACACACACGCACACACACGTTCTTACATGTAAAACTGCACTGTCTTACTCACTGCTATTGGATTTCATAACAAACATGAGTACATTAATATATACACGAATACGTACAGGTTCATTATATATATTTCATAAACACACACACACACACACATACACACATATATATAACGAAAACAAAAAATGGAACAAGAACGTAACAGGCAACAACAAAACATCCGGCTAGTTAGATGATACAAAAAAGGACACGAAAAATCAAAGACGGGTCATTCGGAGCATCCTATCTTCAATCGAGTTCCAGATCGTCTTTGCAGTTTCGGCCAGTTACACTCGATACACGCATATGTTTGAAAGTATGTATGTGTATCTATCTATCTATCTATATATATATATATATATATATATATAT
>NC_068987.1:74571187-74572598 GCF_001194135.2 Octopus bimaculoides
ATATATATATATATAACAGTTTGCATAAAAGGATAACACAGTATCCCATCTAAAAATAAAAATATCTTTTAAAAATCAAAAAGTGTGAACTAGATTATGGCTTGGGGATAACAGTTTACTCAAAGTAGCCGTCCTCAGCTTCCACCATGGCCTCAAGACGGCTCTGGAACCTGACGCATGTCATTCTCACTGCGACCCTGGGAAAATCTTCGAAAACCACTTTGACCTTGGCCACCAGCTTGGCCTTGGTTTTGCAGACAGAGTGGTTTGTGTCATTCTCAGCTGCTCCCCTACACATATTAGTCCATGGGATTACAACTGGGGCAGTCAGCAGGCCAGAAACTGAAGCTGGCGAAGTCATAGAAATTCACCAACAACCACTTCTGAACCTTCTCAGAGGCGCGACCTCTACCAGCTTTTACCAATTTCTCGTTGTCCCTGTACTGGGTTACATGTTAAAAGTAGCACCCAAAAAAAGTGAACTGACCAGTGCGACAGGTTGTATTGGGTTACACCTTACCAGTAACGCCCAAGAGTAACCTGACCTTGTAGTGAAGTAGGCATTACGACCCTCTGTGCATACATAAGCACATTATCACATATCGAATACAAATTCGAAACCATGTTACGTCCAGCCACACGTATTTGTTTATTTGTTTCTTCTGATCTCACTATTGTTTCATTTTTATGATAAAATCGTCCGTCTCTGCCCTAATTCTTATTTCCTCCAATGTCACAGGCATTCTTCAGCCACTGCCTGTAGAGTTAAATTTTGGTCCTGTTCTAATTTTGTTAATATAGAGGAACGTATATCAGCATCTTTTCTTGCTGTTAACCCTTGAATAAAAACTAGACATTTGAACAAAACTGGGGTTAATTAATTTAATTTAAATTTTCTGTTAACGACGAAATCTTCATCACTTTAGTTTTTTAACTAAATTTAAACATTGCCAACGAGTATTTTTCGTGTTCGCTAGGGGATAACTTTCTTAAAAGTAGTTGCCCTTTCTCGTCATTCCAGTTTTTACATTCTCCTTTGAAGATTTCTTCGAATTTTCTAAAATATGAAGAAAAAATAGTGCCTTCTTCTGGGTTATAAATAAATTCTCCAATTGAATTTGCTACGCTGTCTGACGAGAATGAACCTGAAGTATTTTCAGACTTCTTCAACATTACATCCAGTAACTGTTGGTATTGTTGTTGTTGCTGTTGTACTTGTTTTTGTATCTGCTGTTGTTGTTGTTGTTGTTGCTGTTGCAACTGCACCACGCGAGCCAAGTCTTCCATGTTAAATAATTTTTTCTTTGGCTTCGTACCAAAAAAAACCCAAAAAAGTTTAAACATCCGACGCAAGCTTCGAATATCTCGTCGCCACTTTTATATCCTGGTATTGATAAATTAGGTAGTGGAG
>NC_068987.1:74572874-74577784 GCF_001194135.2 Octopus bimaculoides
GAAACCCATCAATGTTGTACTCCAGCATGGCCACCGTCTGGAACAAGTAAAAGATAAAAGATGAAAGATTAAAAATTTAAGTAGATGTTAAAGTTATCACACATGTATGTTTGTATTCCTTCCTTGTTATAAAAATTGATGACATCTAGAAATTTCCAGTATGTTGAGAGCAATAATTCCAAAAGAAAAAATATATATACAGTAATGCCTCGATACATGAGTTAATTTGTTCCCGGGAACCGCTGGTAAAGCAAAAACTCTTAAAGCAGAGCAATAATTTCCCATAGTAGCAATGTTATAAATTGTAATTTATTCCCAGAAAAATATTTTACCTATAAAATTTATAATACTCATAAATAAATGGCAATAAAACAACAATAGAATGTAAAAAATATTTCATGTAAAGTAAAAAGAATGTCAAGATCATTTATAATAAAAAATATTATTATTATTATCGTTTTCTGAATCACTTTCACCTGCACTAGACTTGTGCACACTTGTAGACACGAATGCCGATTCACTAGCACTCATAGATGGACTTGTAGATTTCTTTTTAAAAAACAAGTCTAGAGTTGCTTGCTTAAAAGAAGCTTTTTTTTTTTTTTTTTTTGCTCTCTATAAATTTCTCGGTAAGACGCAGAAGCATTTGTTATTTTAGTAGAAACTTTTAGCACTTCGTTTAAATTTGGATCTTGTGCTTGAAAATTAAAGCTCGTAAACCCGGAGTCTCGTAAAGCGTGTCTTCGTAAAGTGAGGTGTTACTGTATATATATAAATTGCCTCTAGTTGATAGGTCGATTTGTTCGATTAAACCCTTCAAGGCTGTGCCCCAATATGGCGACAGACTGGAACAAGTGAAAGACAGAGGACAGAATATTTACAAAGATGTTAAAGTTATCACACATGTATTTTAGTATTCTTTGCTTGTTTTAAAAGTCAAAAGCATTTACAAATTTCCAGCACGTGGAGAGCAATAACTAGCTCCAAATAAAAGTTATAGATTGCTCCTTGTTAATTCTAATCTCAATGAATAACGATTTGTACGTTTCATTAAGAAACAATGAAACGTTTTTCTATTATCTACAACTTGTAATATATTCTTTGCATACAACCTTCTACCACAATTATTTCTAAAGCCATGGAGCAGTCTAAATACAGGACGATGGTATAATGGAAATAAAGTTATGTAGAATGTAAGCATGAAAACAGAAATAATCCTTTTAATAATAGGCGCCTTGGGAATGATAAAAAAAAAATGAATACCGAGATGCAGACAAATATATAGTTTTCAACTTGCAATGAACACGCCTCACATTTAGCCCATTGGTTACGGTACCGCCTTTGCTCGAAGCAGGCAAATGCCCAAGGACTTACACGTATTTACAAAAAAATAACACAACGACACACATACAGACGCACACACACACACACACACACACACACACTCACACACACGGACACACATGGATATACACATACATGAACACACATACACACATGGACAAACACATGGACAACCACATATGGACATTCACATATGGACACACACACACACACACACACATAGGCACACACACACACATGGACACACACACAGACATACACACAGGCACACATGGGTACTCGCACACACACATACACATGGACACACACACACACATTAGCGCAGACATTACTAAAAACGTGTATGTGTTGTTGGTGATGATGATGTGGTCAGAATCTATAAAATCCAAGAGAACATGAAATAATTCTTTTCTTAAAACGTTGGATCTTGAAGCAGATAAGATATAAATAATACGTATGTCTGTCTGTCTGTCTGTCTGTCTATCTGTCTGTCTGTCTGTCTGTCTGTCTGTATGTATGTATGTATGTATGTGTGTATTTGTCAGGGACTATGTATCAGGTCACTTGTGACGTGTCTCATGAGTGCTACTGGTAACATGGAATCCAGAATAACCTGTTCTGTGGCCAGTTCGCCGGCGACTAAGCCAGAACCCCCATTAGGCCTGACTGGTGAGGAGGGCCGCTAGAAACTCAGCAGAACTAAAAACAAAACCTATCAAAAGGACGTGTGAATCTAGTGTAGGTTTAGTGACTATCTAGCTATAGCACGGGCCCTCAGAAATTCTGGGTTGGTGTCTAACAAGCTGGAAGACCACTGGGAGTGAGGCACCTCTCAGTTTTTGTTAAAGCATGTCTCTAGGAGACGGTCACTCTGATATAAAACCAACTACGCAGGGAATGGCATTGAACATTCTGGGGATCTTTTGCTTGCCGTGGTCTGTCTCTGGATCATGTCGGTTGGACAGAGGGTCTGTGAGGTGTTGTGCAAGCCTTATTGGACCTACAATTTTTGGTTGCGCAGTCGCCAGCAGTGGTGGTGGTGGTGGTGGTGGTGGTGGTTAAGAGGAGGAAGGGGATGATGAAGAGAAGGATGGAGGATGAAGTAGAGGATGAAGAGGATGATGAAGTAGAGGATGATGAAGTAGAGGATGATGAAGAGGAAGAGGAAGGGGAGGACGAATTGGACGATGAAGTGGAGGACGAAGAGGAAGAGAAGGAAGTAGAGGAGCATGAAGAGGAGGATTAAGAAGAGGATGGAGTAGAGGATGAAGAAGAGGACGAAGAGGAGGATGAAGAAGAGGAGAAAGTGGAGGAGGAAGAGGAGAAGGGGAGAAGGAGGACAAGGGAGAGAAAGAGGACAAGGGGAAGAAGGAGGAGAAAGAGAAATTATTTATTTTATATATATACACACACACACACACACAAATATAGACATATTCACACACTCACACGCAAACACATACAAACACACATCTATATATAAAAGAGAGAAAAAGAGAAAGAGAGAGTGAAAGAAAGAAATTTGCATGAAAGAAAGACAGACAGAAGGAGAGAGAGAGAGAGAGAGAGAGAGAGAGAGAGAGAGAGAGAGAGAGAGAGAGAGAGAGGGAGAGAGAGATTTAAAAGTATAGAAGTTTCAGAAGGTTGTTTTAGCAAAGTCAGAGCGCAGACGTTGGACTAAAATATACGAACGAACACGTCTTTAGATGTAATATACTACTTTCAAGATATCCTAAATCACTGCATTGAAAAATCAAATAAAATAGAAAGACAAAAATACAAGCCGACGGAAGAGCTTTGAAGAAGAAATAAGGGAATACTCGAGAGAGAGAGATATAAGGGAAACCGTCAGTGAAAATAAAGCAACACACTAGAAAAACAAAAATAATAAGAATAATAGTGGAATGCATCAACGGTGATACTGGAAGAATATCACAAAATATAAGCACAACACTCTTCTAGAAACTGAAGATACATCGTATTGATAAAGCAGTTCCAGTATTAAGGATTTATAGCAAGAAAAGGGCACGAGAGGGGAAAATAGGAATGTAGTTAAAATGATAAAGGAAGATAACAAATGATGATTCCCTTAAAAGGAGTAACGTTTTACAATGCGAATCACCCACCACTTCAACATTTTAACTGGTGCTGACACCCATAATAGATATCCCAAGCCCACCTGGAAGAAACTACAATTATTGTAAACCATCCCTCTGTGTTAGGGATGGAAACCAATTAGAGACTCAAACAAAAACAATCGAAGAATTCAGGGAATATATTTACAAGAACATAAAAGAGCCGAGAGAAATTCCTCTTAAATTAAAACCAATATAGACTAACAACGACTGACAAAATTAAGGCAGGTAAAGGTTTACAAATCCAGCAAATGAAATATGAAGAAACATTAAAAAAAACTTCACAGCAGTTGAAAACGTAGTCAAACAAAACGAAGAGAGTCAACCAAACAATCACAACTAAAGCAGTGTTAACATGTTTAATGCTGGAAGCATTAAAATCTACCAGGAAATAATTATGTGGTGAAGTAAAAGCAATATTTCGTATGTGTATTTCGTGTGCAAGATTCTTGATGTGGATACGTGTGTTGAAAGAAATACAATTAAACCTTGGGAGAGGCATTATGCCGGTAATAAACACACGCACTGGTTCAGTCCTTTATTAATTTATATAGTGTTTTGTTAAATTATTTCATTGCACTCTTGCAATCTCTTCAGTAACTTGTCTCTCCACTAACGTTATTTTACTTATTGCATCGTATTAGAGTGACAACTCCGGACATGTTTCGGTCATATTAGAATCAATAAATACATATATACCTAAAGTATTGTCATGCCTTGGCCCCACGATTTCTGGTGGAGTCGTAGGGGTGCTGTTGCGACAGAACGGCGTGTATTGGGTATGTCACGACGAAGGACCTCATCCTTCTCTACACCTGATTACAGTCGATTTCTTCGTGAAAGAGAGAGAGGCTGTGTAAAATGTATAATATAAAAAGATACTAAAATATAAGAATAGAGCTGAATGATAAGCTAATACAAAGATAGCAACAGATTCCTTTCGAGGTTAGAACTAAAGGAAGACGGGGAATATACTGTCATTAAGTTATACAAATGTATAACAGTTCTGGTCTAAAATCAGAAAGTGAAGGTCGTATCAGCGTTACACAATACCCGAGTGGAGGCGCAATGGCTCAGTGGTTAGGGCAGCCGACTCGCGGTCGTAGGATTGCGGTTTCGATTTACAGATCGGGCGTTGTGAGTGTTTATTGAGCGAAAACACCTAAAGTTCCACGAGGCTCCAGCAAGGGAAGGTGGCGAACCCTGCTGTACTCTTTCACCACAACTTTCTCTCACTCTTACTTCCTGTTTCTGTTGTGCCTGTAATTCAAAGGGTCAGCCTTGTCACAATGTGTCACGCTGAATATCCCCGAGAACTACGTTAAGGGCACACGTGTCTGTGGAGTGCTCAGCCACTTGCACGTTAATTTCACGAGCAGGCTGTTCCGTTGGTCGGATCAACTGGAACCTTCGACGTCGTAAGCGACGGAG
>NC_068987.1:74577937-74583866 GCF_001194135.2 Octopus bimaculoides
TTTATTTATGTTGGAATACCTTTTCCCAAGAAGAAAATTCAGCGCCCTTGACTTTTACCGAAACTCTGAAATTGAGTGGAGTAAAAGGATGATTATCTTTGATATTCTCAGACCAGAGTTCTGCTCCTGATGTTTGCAATGGAGTGAACTCAAGGGGAAGGTGGCGGTGATGTTGAACTGGACGATGGTTTAAGCCCACGATCCAAGAATACATATGATTTTTTGCATAGCTTTCATTCACAAATCATAGTCGACTCAAAGTTATTGTTTCACAAAATGGGATCGATCGATCGATCGATCCATCCATCCATCCATCCATCCATCCATCCATCCTTCCTTCCTTCCTTCCTTCCTTCCAGAGAAAATAACGGTTCCTGTTAATTTTAAGGAGAACAATGTGATGCTGTTGTGGTCTTTAAAATTGACATTGTTCCCTCTACCATTCTCTGTTATGCCCCTCTTCATTGCATCATTTATTCAATCCTCGATTATGTCATAGGAGTTTCGAACTTACAGAGTTTCCGTACTTCTAGATAGCAATAAACGCATTTCTACTGAAAAATTATTCTTTTTCCAATTGCTCGAGAAAGAGGCCAAGTGCCTAAAGCACTTCATTTGCAGACTTATCTCATTGCTATTTGCAGACTTATCTCATTGCTGCTGAGGGCGATGGGGGATTAATATAACTTGAATTTGATGCCAATAAGACAAAGAATACCTAGGATTCGGAGAGGCTGCTTTAAAAAAAAATCAGGGAACACAACCGAAATAACACTGAAATGATACCACTATCTGTTTATCAAACAATATATATACACCGTTGAAAGACACAATGCTGTGGTTTTTGTCAGAGAGAAAATCTCAGGAAACAGTGAATAACAAATTTACTTGTACTGGGAAAGCAATGCCTGGTAAATGTATTGTTCACTAATTTCTGCATTTATCAGTGAATATATTACTTGCTGTATTCTATATAGCGAAGCATGACCGGTGGGAGCAAATGGTTAGTAGCACTAACCTTAGGCGTACTAGAGCTTATCTGCCCAGTACTTGGGTTTCCAGTAGAAGAACACCTCCAGTGCCCTTGCCCACTTAACTTGTTTCTACTAATAGATGCAATAATGGAGGCCAAATTTGGCATTACTGAGTAAGAGAATTTGATGGCAGATATATTGCTCCCACCGGACGTATCGAACCCCAGTAATGAGATAGGTGAAAGAAAGAACGTGGGAAGCCAGGCGAATAATATTGATAGTAACAATCAGGTTTGGGATGGCTCTGGCAAATCATGTAATTGTAGAAACCCTGGGTTATGCCCCCCTTGATGGGTTCTGTCTCATTACTAATGCAATATATAAATGCGTTGTTAAAGAGGAGGGTAATTTAGAATTTTATACAGGCAGTACGGTAAAATTTAAAGCTAGGTATAGGGCTCATATGAATTCGTTTTCGAACGAAAAATATTGTAATTCTACTACACTTGCCTCTTATATACACGGTTTAAAGAAGAATAAGAAAAGGAGGACCCCTTACTCCAGAGTAAATATAAATAAGTGTAAGTTATGTGTAAGGGAATCCCTAGCCGTCTTTAAGTCTTTTGGGTGATCCCTTTCTGCAACCATAGGTTTTCGTCTACCTTTTTTAAAGTGTATAGAAATAAAAATGGTTGTAATAAAATTGTTTAGGTTTACGGGGATTTGAAACCGGCGAGTTTGAATTTCTATTAACAACAACCACTTGCATGTTTAGCAATAAAATAATTCGATAATTCTTTTGGTGGAGTGTGTTGAAAAAAATTGAACTGGTCCGCTGGGTTTAACTTTTAGATTAGCCATGCGCCACCGATGTTATCTAAGGGAAAGGCAAAGGCCGATACAGCTTGGTACCAATGACGTCGCAACTCGTTTCTACAGCTGAGTGACCTGGAGCAACGTGAAGTAAAGTGTCTTACTCAAGAACACAACACATGGCTCGGTCCGAGAATCGAACTCACTATCTCATGATTGTGAGTCCGACGCTCTAACCACTGAGCGGCCGAAACTGCAAAGACGATCTGGTACTCGACTGAAGACTGAAAGCTCCGAATGACCCGTCCTTGTTTTTTTCCTGTCCTTATTTGTATCGTCTAACTCTCCGAATGTTTTGCTGTCGCCTGTTACGTTCTTGTTCCATTTGTTGTTTTGTTTTATATATATATATATATTATAATATATATATATATTATAATATATACACACACGCACGCACGTACACACGCGCACACACACACACACACACACACACACACACACACACACACACACACATATCCTGTAGTCATTCCAAGTAATATTTTGAAACCATCTAATGCATTTAATATGTACGTTTCAGATAATTACGCAAAAGATGAAAAGGGAATTTTACTTCTTACACAAAATCTTCCTCGGTTAAGACATCGTTACTTGGTTTTACTTGATTATTATATATTATACGACTTTATGCCAGTGCAAGCTAGCCAGTGCAAGCTAACCAGTCCTAATTCCATTTACATAAATACTATTACTAGGATTTGGAGTGGTTTGTTCTATTCGATTCGAGTTGGAAGTTGTATTGACGTATATTGCTTCTAAGCGTAACATGAAACGTGTGTGTGTGTGTGTGTGTGTGTTTGTGTAGATCGATAAACAGATAGATATGCACACATACATACATACATACATACATAGAGAAAATGAGAGAGATGTAAGGTAAACGTACGAGCATGTGTTTTTAGTAAGCATATATATTTAGTCCTGCTATAATACATACATACTATGATTAATTCATGTCAAGTTTTTTTCTTTACGCGGCCAAAAAAAGAAATGGAACTGACTAGTTTCAGTGTTTTTAATGCTTCATCAGAAATCTTTTATATATTTTCCTAAAGAGAGAGAAAGTATAGCAGCTTGTAGCTATTTACATTATACACAAACTCAGACAAAATTAAATTGGCATGCCTAATTTGCATAAGACGTAGGACAGGCTTTTGCAACGTGAATAATTTATTCTCTAATTGAGTTCGATATAATCGATAAAAAATCCTTTTTAGGCGGTATTCTGACATGGCCGCAAGCCAATGACTGGAAACAGCTAAAGAATAAAAGAGTATAAGGGCAGTGATGTCGGTAGGTGGTGAAGAGGGAATAAACTTCCCCTCTAGATTTACTGGAATTACATACAGTAATCCGTTAGAAAATCTTTTCTCTCATGGTGGTCCGTGTATAAGTATGGAGTTATATACACGTCTGCGTGTATGAGTGTGTCTTCGTGTCGGTGCGAATGTTTATGTACGCATGTTTGTACATGTCAGGTTGTATGTGTGTGTGTGTGTGTGTGTGTGTGTGTGTGTGTGTGTGTGTGTGTGATGCTGCGTACGTATTTCTGTGACTAATTGTGTATATTTAGGTTGAAGTATAACCTATGTATATTTTCCTTTCATTGATTATCTACTTGTGTATGTATGTATGTATTTATGTAAAGCACTTTTACATATATGCTTATGTGTATTTATGTATATGCCTGTGTATGCGCGCGCAGTATAATTAAGCTACCAATTTTTCATATTTCAAACGAAAACATGCCTAAGACGATTTTAAAATACATTTTACTTATGTTTGTATTTAATTGGTACGTACGCCCAACCCCAACATATTATGCGGCGTGTCTGTGAGGGTATGTATGTATATGTATGTAATTGTGTGTGTGTGTGTGTGTGTGTGTGTGTGTGTGCCAGATGCATTCCCACACGCGCATTATTTTATGCGTATGTATGTTTCAACATGTTACTGTATATTTGGCATGTACATATAATTCATTTGTTAAAATTAATATTTTTTTCTTTCGAGGAATTAATTCCACCAGCTATATCATATCTGAAACAGCTATCACCCCACGCCCACCGAGAGCCCTCACCCACCAAATAACCCCTCCCACACCGCATCCACCACCACACCACCACGACTCCACTCCCCGTACCTCGTCTCACCACGCAATCATTCCATTACATCCCCCACCACCTCTCACAAACACCCCGTACTCTTAACATTGTTTATTATACTACAAAGCTGTTGCTGTTATCATGACGGCGAAAATTATTTTTTTTTAAATATACATTTTTTAATATTTATTTTTTTTCTTTTCTTTATTTCCTTCATTCCTTTTCTTTCACTCTCGCTTTCTCGCTTTCTTTTCCGCCACTCCTGCCTCTTCTTTTCTCTTTCTGCCTCCTCCATAGCTCTCTCATTCTTCCCATCATTCTATCTTTCCCGCTCTCTCTCTCTCTTTATCTATCTATCTATCTATCTATCTATCTATCTATCTATCTATCTGTCTATCTATCTATCTATCTATCTTTCTGCCTCTTTCCCTCTTCAACTTCAAACCACACCATGATTATCTCATTTTCATATTCAATTAAGATCGGTCAAAATTCTTGGAATCTATGTCGGTGGTCTTAACTAAAAAGTTGCACACACTTCAAGAAACATCTTTCACTTTATACAGTTGCTATCTCTCATTCATACTCATATTCATTCATTCATACTCATATTCATTCATTCATTTACAAAGCCATTCATTGCTTCTTTTTTCTCTCTCTTTCTAACTACTATCAATCTTCCTTCCTTTCTTTCGTTCTTTCTTTCTTTTTCATTATTTCTTCACATCATTCTTTCTCTTGTATCTTCACTCCCCTCTTTCCATCATCGCTCCTTCACCCCCATTTTTTCTTACTCCGCTTCTTCGCTTCGTTTCCTTCTTTCTCTCTACGTGTTTGGCTTTCGTTTACTCTATTCTTTCCTCACTTACAAATTGGTTTTCTTTCGCTAATCTTTATTCAATTGCTTCTCTCTTTCTGTCTATCTATTTTCGCTTCTTTCTAAACTTTCGTTCCTTCGTCTAATTGGTCTGATTGATTGAGTTTTGCCTCGTCGTTTACAGTTTTAGTTTCGGCCCACGTTGAGTCCTCAGCTCTTCCAGACCCCTCCATACACACACGTGTATACACACTCACATACACATATTTTTGTCTTTTTTAAGCACTTTTAAATTACATTTCCTCTTGCTGTGTGGACTTGTCAATTCTCTTTGATCTCTACGTCTTGCCAAGACATCATTTATCCCCCCTCTTCCTAAGCCTCCCTCCTCGCCCCTCTTTCGTTTTCTGCCTCATCACCACCAGCATCGCTGTTACTACCTCTAAGGAAAACAACACCGCTATCGCCACCATTGCCACCAACGACCCACTATTAACTACCAACAAGCCAACGAAGAAGAGCTCAACCTTAGCCACTCGAACTATTAGAAATAATAGGACAATTTCCCTCAAACTGTACTCTACCAACTTAAAATAGGGTACATTGAATTAATGGTTTAAAAGTTTGTTACGAGGTAAGCATTTTCAGTTGGGAGGGGATGTTAGTTGATTACATCGACCCAGTACTTGGCTGGTACTTTATTTTATTGATCCCGAAAGAATAAAAGCCAAAGTTGACCTCGGCAGCATTTGAACTCGGAACGTAAAGCTGGAAGATATGCTGCCATCTCGCCGACACTTTGAATAATGCAATTCTATGTATATTGTGCCTGGAAAAGAGAGAAGCGTTACGACTGGAATGCATTTGAACATACGTCTACGTAATCGTGTCTGTCTTGGGTCTAAGCCACAACAGCAGCAGAAGCAGCAACAACCACAACAACAACAGTAATAGCAACAACCATATTAATACTATCATGGCAAAAGTTTGGATGTTTCGTTCTCTATTTTGGCAATCTTATATTTTTCACTATTGGAATACTCCGTGATAGCAGAGATAATTACGGGTTCGTTCTTACTGAACAGCACTTTGGAAAGATGCTTGCAGTCATGGGTCTGCTAAAGCCCTGCGAATGTAATTGTAATTTGGTAAACGGG
>NC_068987.1:74583877-74586377 GCF_001194135.2 Octopus bimaculoides
GGGGGGGGGGGGAGAACTATATTCAAGCTCGTTGCTGAAATACCTTGCGATATTAATCCCAGAGTTTTGTGTTCTCGCACAAATCCCGCCGGGGTTGGTCAATGTCTTTTGTGGGCGTGCGCGTGTGCGTGTGTGTGTGTGCGCGCGCATCTATACAGGGTGCGTCTGTTTTTTAGGTCATTTGAATGAATTTGGAAAAAAACGCATAGTTCATCAAAGGAAAGCTGCATTTGAAAACAAATTGGCACAAATAGTCTTGAGAATCCTTTGCTTACACCTATTTAATGAATCCACCGTTGGCATCAATGATTGCATCAATACGGGGTCAATAGTGTTGACATGCTCGAATCAGATGATCTTTAACAATTTTGGACATAGTGCTGGTTATGAGGGATTTGGTTCTTGCCAACTCGAGAGACTGTATGGCGATATGGGTGTGTTGATTGACCTCTCTCAGGTACGTTCCATACGTAATAGTCCAGTAGATTGAGGTCTGGTGAGCTAGGTAACCATGTGTCTGGGAGAACATGATCATGGAGACTGACATGCTTCCACTCTTGGGTTGTCTTCGCTTTATGAGACAGCACAGAATCTTATCGGAAGCTTACTGTCTTCCGTTGCGTGCTCTGTTTATTCAGGGCCTCACAGATTTCTGCAACACCTCTGTATAGACAGTGGTATTGACTCTTAAGAGCTGTGAAAAAAAGTGAGGAGGTATGACAGTTCCCTCGTTGCTGACAACTCCCGGAACCATCAGAGTTACTGCGAACTTAGTATGCATGGCCGTTGGAATTTCATTTCGGGTCTCTGTACAACCGTCTGTCGTTCCTTCGATTTACCTTTTGGTCCTGATTGAAGTTTTTCTCATCGGAGAAAAAAACAATACATTCCAGTCTCTTGGTGTTTTAACTTGTTTAGCAAGTGCTTCTTACGGATCGAACGCACACACATAAACACACACACATACGCACACACATCCGACATACACTGACCCATCCGCATCGCATCCGACTTGTACCGGATGTCCTCACGAACAACTCTTCTGATTGACTTTCTGAGGCTTTTATCGATTATTTCTTGGACCTTCTTTATAAAGTTTAGTTGTGATGGTATTGGGACTCTGTGCATGCGCTTTGTGCTTAGCTGCTAATGTTGGATCCAAATTACCTGCTTCCAGCTCCTTTCGAACTTTGACAACGAAAGGTCGGGCAACTTTCAGAAAGCGAGCTATCCTGCATCACTATACTGCGCTTTTAAGGCAACGATTACAAAGTCTTCCGTGCTTGTCGAGTTTATCTCGAACCGGCAGAGCCCCTTTCAGAAGTCCTTAGCACTGCCAGGCTAAAGCCTTTTGTCGTTACCGGGCAGAAAGTCCTTCGGAACAGGCCAATCAGTTTGCTCAGCTTTTCTCCGGGGACATCGTCGCGCTTTCTCCACAATTAGTCCTCTACCAATTGAGTAATATGATCTGCATTCTACATTGTCCGTCTGGTAGAGAGCAGTGAACACCTGACGACACCTAGTCTTAACAAAAGAGTGTGTGCGTGTGCGTGCGTGTGTGTGTGTGTGTGTGTGTGTGTGTGTGTGTGAGTATGTGTGTGTGTGTGTGTGTGTGTGTGTGTGTGTGTGTGTGTGTGTGTGTGTGTGTGTGTGTGTGTTTGCATGCATGTATGCACACATGCGCGCACAAGCATTGCAATGTTTGAGTTTTCATAAACTGAAATGTATGCTAGCTATGTGAAAAACCGGACGGGGTGGGAATGGTACAAACATCATAAAATACTGACATGAACATGGTATGAGAGAAAAGATGGAGGGAATATAGATCGCAATAGGTTTCAGAAAAAGTCAAAATGCCTCCACTTTGGTATGTGCTAATTCACTTAGAGAAACTGAGGAAAACCGTCCGGTATTATTGTCAGTTAACTTCACGAAAGGAAATGTCACATGAACGATACATCAGTCTCAACATACGATAATGTATTGCTCAAAGAACTGAGAAAAAAAAACGTCCAGATATAAAGATCTGGTGATGGAGATAACCAGAATGAAAAAACTGAAAGCAGTGAGTTTCTTTCTAATAATAGGCGTCTTGGAAATTATTAAAAAATGAGGCAGGCAACTCCATAATCAAAATCCTAAGACTTAAAATAGATTGTAAAACGAAACCAAATAATAACAACAACAACAACAACAATAATAATAATAACAATAATAATAATAATAATAATAATAATAATAATAATAATAATAATAATAATAATAATGCATGTGGCCGTGGTATACAAAGTTACGCTCAGTTAAGTAGCGGAAGCAGGCAATAAAGATAAGACTATTGAAATACACACGCACGCGCACACGCACGCACACACACGCACACACACACACGCACACACACACACATGTAAATGTATGTATGTCTTGGGTATAACTTTAAACTGTATCCGGTAGTGAGGCTCTGATTCAGGAGTTCCAGGTTTTTGACGAGTGTGGAACCACC
>NC_068987.1:74590293-74590769 GCF_001194135.2 Octopus bimaculoides
TTAATGTATATATATGATATAGAATATTTGGGGAAAATCTGAAAAAAATATGTCTTTCCCTCTCCCCCTCTCTCTTTTTCGCTCTCTCTCTCTATTGTATTTTAACACAGCAAGTCCATAAGAGATATTCTTTTACTACTCTAGGCACAAGGCCTGAAATTTTGGGGAGAAGGGGCCAGTCGATTAGATCGACCCCAGTACGGAACTGGTACTTAATTTATCGACCCCGAAAAGATGAAAGGCAAAGTCAAGTTCGGCGGAATTTGAACTCAGAACGTAAAGACAGATGAAATACTGCTAAGCATTTAGTCCGGCGTGTTAACGATTCTGCCAACTCACCGCCTTCGTCCATAAGAGATATCATCTCAGGACAACTACTGCAGTGATTGATTTATTAACGTCGTATATACATTTCAATTACATACTACATCAATTATGTATATCGGATATATATATATATATATATATATATATAT
>NC_068987.1:74590783-74591982 GCF_001194135.2 Octopus bimaculoides
TGTGTGTGTGTGTGTGTGTGTGTGTGTGTGTGTGTGTGTGTGTGTGTGTGTACTAAATTACTTTCCACGATTCCTACACCAACAGTTAAAAAGTGTGACCGCCCCAATTGCAGGACCTGCTTCAACCTTATTGAAGACACAACATACAAATTCAAATCAGGACAGACTTTTACCGTAAAAAAATCATTGTACATGTTCTTCAAGGAATTTAATATACGCTATCAAATGTCAATGCTGTAATGAAGATTATATAGGTCAAACAAAGCTTACTCTAAGAAATAGACTGACCATTCACCGACAACAAATACGAGACCCCATTACTAGACAAATTCCACTGAATGGACACATAGACATATGTGCAAAAAATAAGTCTCCCAAATTCCATGTTTTCACACTCTCTATGTTCAGCGAATACTACAGATGAAGCACGGATAAGCAAAGAAAATACTTTCATACGAAAGTACAAACCAAGACTTAACATACTTTAACAGAGTACATACTCAAATAACTATTCACACACAAAATTCATTCTGCCACTTATCATGGAGGAAGCTACACAGCTAACAACCTAAACTTTAGCCACTGGACTACATACAAACGACACCTGTCCATCCTCCCGCCAGGCAGATTAAATTTGGAGTGCCTTGATTATAACTAAACATGTTCACTGAACCGTGTCGGCGCAAAATATACTGTCACGTTATACTAACGCACGAACGTAGCGGGAAACGAACAAAATGTTATGAACTTAATCATGTGTTCATTCTCTACAAACACTTGACAGAAAACATCCAGAGCATAGATTGTTTGGACAACGTTCAGTCAACCGTGTCTGCCTTAACTTACGACGCCAAACATTGTGACTCGATACTAACATACGGACGTAACGGAGAACCTACAAAAATTTCTAAGACCAGTCAAGTGACTATCCTCTACTAATCAAATCCTATTCAAAACATATACTAATTTGAGCCATGAACACCCTATAAAAATAGGGTAAACTTCAAACACTAGTCAGAAGCAAGACAGCTGCGACCTTCTACTTGAACTTTTTGAAAATCAGTGTAAACTATGAAACCGTTTAAAGCTTTAAATATATTAATACAAAATATTTTAACTATTCTCAGTGCATTTTCAGCTTTTTTTCCTATATTTCTACACGTGTGGAATAAATATATACATATATATATATATATATA
>NC_068987.1:74592399-74595518 GCF_001194135.2 Octopus bimaculoides
GATCTATATGTACATATATGCATGTATGCATATGTCTGTATATCTGTATGTATGTATGTATGTATGTATGTAAGTATGTATGTATATGTGTGTGTATGTAAGTAATGTGAGTATCCTTCTGTTTGTCTCCCCTTACTGGTGCACAATCGATGTTGGTTTGTTTACGTTCCCACAAAGTAGAAGGAATGCCGCGAAGCACTTTGTCCGGCTTTGCTAACGATTCTGCCCGCGAGCTGCCTTGAGTAATCCTTCCTAATTTTGGCACAAAACCAGCAATTTTAGGGGAAAATGTTAAGTCGGATTACATCGACCCCAGATCTCAATCGGTGCTTATTTTAGCGATTCCGAAAGAATGAAAGAGAAATTCAACCTCGGCGGCTTAATGCTAAATATCAACAATGCCATGAAAGGTGATATTATTTAGACATATAAAAGCAGCGAACTGGCAAAATCACTTGTATGCCGCACAAAATACTGCGAAGCATCTCTTTTCCTTCTATATTCTGAGTTTAAATCCCGCAGAGGTCGTCTTTGCCTTTCATCTCTTCGGGGTCGATAAAAGAACTATTAGTATAGCAGTGAGGGTTGCAGTAATCTACTAGCCTTAACCCGAAAATTCCAACCCTTGTGCCTAGAGTAGAAAGTATTTTTTAATGTCATATAAAACAGAAGGTTGTGAAAATCTTAGAATTTGCTTTTACTTTTTTTATGTACAACTTACTGTTAATTAAAAACCAGGGTGCGTTGTGTACCATTACTTGGGTATTTGTGAAAAAATGTACAATAAATGCACAAACGGAAAAACGTATAATGAATGCACTAGCGGACAGAAAAACATAGAGTGTACAAACGGACGGATAACAATTGTGCACTCAATGTGTTGGTCCGAAACTGAGTAATACCATCTGGTTGATAACTGATGAAGAATTAAGGACCTTCTCATATACTGTACATTTTTTCACTAATTATATATACATATATGTATGTATATGTGTCTATACGCACACATTGTACGCTACATAAACGCATACACACACATTGTTTTAATTAGCCATCTTCATAGTTTTATTGTCCAAAAACACTTTTCCTGTTTTATGGAGTAATATAAGTGAATTGAGCTGCTATTTCTAACGTGTTGGTCTACTACGTAGAGGTACTCTCGTTGGTTCGATGCTTGAATGCATTTTTGTGCATACAAATGAAAGAGATTTTCTTGACCAACTTATCTCTCAAGCGTAAAGATCCAATTTAAAGTGTGAGACATAATAAACATCATATAAAGAGGGGAGGCTCTATATATAAAGAAAAAATAGATAAGGTGAATAAAACGCTGACATTGAGAGAATTGTGTGCCGTAACTCAAACGGAAATAGTGAACTCTAAGATAGAGACAAGATTATCGTGAAACAAAACAGGCCAGTGTAAATTCGCGCATGGTTATGTAGGTCTTTGTTTATTATTACAATGTAATTTAGTTCTTTCAATAGACTATATGACTACCAGTTATACGGAAGGCTCGTCTTACGTTTTAAGGAAAATTTGAATTACTTATCTCCCCTGAATTACTACTTCTCTAAGTCTATAACCATCTTTCGCAATATATTTATATCAGCTGCAGTTTTTGTTTTAAGCACAGGCATAGCTATAGAAACTCGCTTTGCAGCTACGTAGTTTCAGGTTCAATCTCATTACAAGGTAACTTGGACAAGTGTCCTCTACTAATCACTTTGTGAGAATATTTGAGGAAAATTTCGTTGATGTAAATCTATGCTACTATTTGTTATTCTCCTTTGTGTGTGTGTGTGTGTGTGTGTGTGTGTGTGTGTGTGTGTGTGTGTGTGTAGACAGACAGACAGATAGATAGATAGATAGATAGATAGATAGATAGATAGATTGTGGCAGTCATCAGTAAGATTACGGTTAACGATACTCACTCCTGAACAACCACGAGATACTTATTTCAGTCGAGTTGCGATTGCTATTTTGCTTCATATGAAAGTTTTAAACTTCTGGCAATTTGTTGCTATGGAATATCAGCGATTTGTTACGGTTTTACGAACGTAGTTAACAAGAGCACATAGCAAAGCCTTTTTGTGAATTGGAAAGTCAGTGATAACGTTAATAACTGGTGCTCTGGAGCTGTCTACCACCTTTTTTGTACAGTCGTTGGGTTTCAAACTTATTGCATAATAAGCCAATTTTTTTCAGTATTGCAGTCTATAAAAGATTTAACAAGTTCTGTTATGCTCAGGTCTTGTACAACTATTATTATTATTATTATTATTATTATTATTATTATTATTATTATTATTATTATTATTATTATTATTATTATTATTATTATTTCTCTTGCATCACTGAATATTGGGTCTTTAGATCTGCGTGTGGCACATTCCTAGAAATACTGTTTGCTAATTAGCTGAAAGCTTTCATTCAACTGAAGTTACGCTTCAAGATAAAAAGCAAGGTTTGCTTCTGGAATATGAAGAAGTGACAGGTGTCAACCGAATTAACTAACACACATGTGTATTTATGTATGTATTAGTGTTGCATGTGCATATGTGTGAGTACGCATACATGTGTGTGTGTGTGTACGCATGTATGTATGTATATAAACGTATATGAATGTATATGTGCGAATATATGTATGTGTATGTATGTGTGAGACTATGTGTATGACTATGTGCATGTGTGTAATTGTGCGTGTTCATAAGTGTAAAGACGCTAAACAAGTTAATACATTCTAATTTTGCATGGAGGAAAGAGGGTGGAAGCAGATAAAGATTAATGATAGCGTAAGCAACAATTTGGTGATGTCTATGACCGGAGCCTTAAAAATAGGAGGCGAGGGTGGTGGTGGTGTGGGGTGTAAAACGAAGGTTAATCACTTCAGAACATCTCGGCACTTCCGGTCATCCTTATCTTGTCAGATATGAAGTTAATATTGAATGCAAGCTGATTAGGTCGGCAATCGTGAAGTTAGTAGCGACGTAATCAATCCTGCCAACAAGACTTCTGAAAAGAGCCAATAAGAAAGAGTCTACACAGTCGCTTGACTCGCCTGAAATAAATACTACTTCTTTATCAAACCACACTTTACAGTTTTAAAAAAACAAACA
>NC_068987.1:74601590-74602787 GCF_001194135.2 Octopus bimaculoides
TTATTATTATTATTATTATTATTATTATTATTATTATTATTATTATTAAGGCGGCGAGCTGGCCGAATCCTTAGCGCTCCGGGAAAACTGCTTAGCGGCATTTCGTCCGTCCTTACGTTCTAAGTTCAAATTCCGCCGAAGTCGGCTCTGCCTTTCATCATTTCGGGGTCGACGAAATAAGTAACTGTTACGCACTGTGGTCGATGTAATCCACTAGACTCCATCCCCAGAATTTAGGCCTTGTGCATATTAGCAGAAAGGACCAGTATTATTATTGTACATGATGATGATCATGATGATCATGATCATCATCATCATCATCATCAATAACTATGATAAATTAGTATTGTTTTGGCGTGATAGAAAAGTAACAATAGTGTTCTTAATCCTCCTCTACCTTCTCCTTACCCTCTTGTCCTACTCTCTTCTCTCCACCTGCACCTCTTCCTCCTCCGCCTTCTCCTCAGTTCTTATCTCCTACCACCACCTTTCATCTTTTTAACCTTTTTTAGACGATCATATACAAAATACATACATGAATTACAGGCTGTTTTACATTTATCTATAAAAAATAGCAAAAGATACGTGCTTAATTTATAAGGATGTGTTTGTCTGTTATACACACACACACACACACACACACACACACACATTTTTCCTCTGAGACTCTGCTCCTTCCTCCTTTTCTTTCTCTCAGGACTTTTTCTTCTTTCCGACGAAGAGCCATGCTCGAAACGTCTCTCCTATTTTTCCATTTAAAACTTTCACTAAACTTCAGTCTAACATATTCACTCTGTACGTTCAATTGACTTTTGCTCTTTTTTCCTGTTTTTTTTTCCCATTTTTGAATATTTATACATAATGTAAACATTTATATAACACTCATATATACATATACATACATATATATATATAAAGAGAGAGAGAGAGAGATAGATAGATAGATAGATAGATAGATAGATAGATAGATAGATAGATAGATAGATAGATAGATAGATAGATAGATAGATATTGCTTCCTAACATTTACTCGCTAAAGTAACGTTTATTTTTTTAATTCATTTTCTTAAATAGAAATGTCAGAAATGTTTATTAGAAAGTGATTTCTCAAACTGCAATTTCCATTTCCCATTTGCTAGTTGATACCGACTCTATAAAACTCAAAGAAATGATGTAATAAGGTACATATAATACTAGC
>NC_068987.1:74603343-74606399 GCF_001194135.2 Octopus bimaculoides
TTCCCATTCTGAGTTCTAATTCGGACGCGGTCAACTATTTTCTTTCTAATCCTTCTATAGTCGACAAATTAAGGTACTAGTCGAGTACTGAGTTCGATAAATTTTCCTTCCAACCAAATCTATATCATTGTTTAAATGTTAGGATCCAGTATTATATTGGTTTCAAATTTTGACACAAGGCCAGCAAGTCCGTGGGGGGGGGCGGTTAAATCGATTACATCGACCCCAGTGTTTAAATGGTACTTATTCTATCGACCCAAAAAGGATGAAAGGCAAAGTCAGCCTCGGTGGAATTTGAACTCAGAACGTAAAGACGGACGAAATGCTGCTAAGCATTTTGCCCGGGTTGGTAACGATTCTGTCAGCTCGCCGCTCTGTGATCCAGTAGAAAGATTATCTGGGGCGATGGATTAAATGCGTTACGCTATTTAGTTGAGTCCCTTTATGTTCTAAGTTCAAATCCCACAGAGGTTGAGTTTACTTTTTTCATTTCTTATGAAAAGGAAAAAGAAATCAATCAAGTACAGGGATCAATTTAATGGAATATAAGCTCCCACCTAGAAAGAAATTGAGAGCTTGGGTCTATGTTGTAAATCCTTAGTCGCATGCGTATCAAATCACTCGCTTGGTTCATTAAATGTGCTCCGTTTTATCGCTCTGGTATGTTCTAGCTTCTGGGTCACAACTATCGAAGTTAAATACATTGGGAGGTTTTTCACTCGAACTGGAACACAAGAGAGTCATATTTGCATATACAGATGACATCAAAACTGTGCTTCGGAGCATCTACCAAATTGTGGCGGTCATTAACATACTGAAGGAATTGGAGGTAAGACACACCCACATGAACAAGAACAAACCTGCAACTCGACATCTTGAAAGGCATGTCTACGCTGGATATCGGTGATTTTAAGATCGACAATGTATTTCAGGTGCATAGGGTCAAATTCAGTCCAGACCTATAAGTGACCAGATTACGTGAAGCGCGGTCAGTCTCACCAGAAATAAACCTGATGCAGCTCTCAGACATACGTGGCGAATGCCTACACTGATTCTGGTAAATATTACAGCTTGAATATCATGATTTGCTCCACGGCGCATTGACTAGATTGGTATGTCTCAAATATTCCTAAACTATCTGGATGGAAAAGTCTTTACCTCCAATCAACTACTGGCTCTACTAGAGCTTATAACAACTGTAGGACACTGCTCACATCTTGGACTTTCACATTTTGCTTTTGGGGGAAAAATGCATTCCAGTAGTCAGAAGTCTCATCTGATGCCAACATACGCAGAGCGAAGATTCGGCTATCTTGACGATAATTCTGTCATGAGAGTGGAAGAAGATGAGTCCAAAATGAAAAACTAAAGCCATGCAGTGGATAGGAATCTGATCTTTAATAAGTACAATAACTACATGTTTCAATCTACTTAAATTTCGTCAGGATAGCTTAGATTTACTTGTCCCTAACATACTTGAGAATCACTGAGAAGATCTTTAAACTTTTATAGATTTTACTTGTTTCTGTCATCAGATTGCGGCTATGCTGGAGCACCGCCTTGAACGTTTTAGACAAACAACAAAAAGACAGTCACACATACATACATACATACATGCATGCATACCTACCTACCTACCTACATACATACATACATACATACATACATACATTCATTCATACACACGCACGCACGCACACACACGCACTCGGTCGCGCACACACACACACATACACACACATATGCGACGGCCTTTCAGTTTCCGTTTACCAAATGCACTCACAAAGCTTTGCCCAGTCCGGGGCTTTAGTAGAAGAGACTTTCCAAAGGTGGTGTGCAGTGGGACTGAACCCAAGACCACATGGTTGGGAAGCAAACCTCTTAACCATACAGCATTGCTTGCACCTACGTTTAATCAATGGAAATTTTGCCTATAACGAAGAAAAAAGTCATTAACGTTAACTGAAATTCTTTTCAAGAAAGGCGAGGAAGAGAAGTCACGATTTTAAATTAACTAAAAATTCAATAATGAAATGTTGCGTACAGTGAGTCTGATGCTAATGGATATGAAGTTAACTATTCTTCGTATAGAAGACATCCTTTGGAAATTTTCCGATATTATCATTTTAAAAAGCTAAATCTTTGAATAGTTGCACACACACACACACACACACACACACACACACACACAAATCTATATACTATCAATATTATTCTAAGATCTGCTAATACGTGTTGGATTATACGTCACTGATGAGTTCTGAATAATACTAAAACAGGTCGAGAGTTATCACTAATTCATTCTACACTTCATGTCTCCATGTAATTTTTAATTCAAATTTCCGAGTTCTCTCTCTATTGACATTTTGACAATTCCTGTCATTAACAATAACAGTTTTTTCTTCTAATAGCGGCAGTAATTTCAAATGATTAAACATTTATTAGATTATGTTAGCTTGCACTTAGCTATATGTTCTGCAAGTCAATAGCATCCCTGGGAAATTTTTCAGCGTCATCATTTTCTGTTCTGTATGCTGTATAGTTAGACTACTATAAGACGCATTATTGTCATCATTGTCCACATCAGACAACGATGTCCGTCATCTTATCGTGACACTGACAACTAAAAATTCGCAGTGAATAACAACTGTTATCTTGAAAACTAAATTTCGATTTCATGCTACAGTAAATTCTGCCATTCAACCCTGGTTTTATTTCCATTATCTCCCAAACCTTCTTTCTTACCAGTATTACGCCAGGTTCTACTCCGTCGTGGCACTTCAATTACCATTCTATAGAGATGGGATCTTTTTTAAAACGGGGGCCACAGTTTTCATTAATGTTTTACGTAGTGTTTTTGGTACCGAAAGACTTTCAAACTTCGTATACTTATCTATTTTGTGTTATAGAATAGAAAAATATTTTTGTATTCGAATTTATTTCATGTAAAAAATTGTCTTATTTCGATAATTTCAACCAATCACTGACAAGTATTCAGTTGTTTACATTTACTCCTTTGGCTGATTAAGCGGTGTAAAGCGTATTTAATCTCCATA
>NC_068987.1:74606554-74613022 GCF_001194135.2 Octopus bimaculoides
TAGGGTTAGGGTTAGGGTTAGAGTTAGGGTTAGCCTATAATAGAAAGGTTTATTAGCTACTGCCAATATGCTTCAGCCATTTTTTGACAAGGAAATAATAATTTTATCACCGATAGAATTGTTTCAGAATCGTTTGTTTATGTAGTCGGCACTTAATGTATATCGGCTGAATGGACATCAGTGATTGGTTGAAATTACAGAAATACGACAACTTTAACATGGAATAACTTAGGGATTTCTTTTTTTTTTTAAAGAAGACTAAGAGAAAAAGATGTTTTATATGACACATTCTACCAGTGTTCCAAGTTTCAAAGTGTTTCGTTAAGAAAATACTGTGGCCCCCGTTTTAAAAAAGATCCTAGAGATGTTCCTTGAAGTTGTTTGTGTGTATGGGTAAGTGTGTGAGTGTGCGCATGTGTGTATGATCTAAAGAAAAAGACTCGGCGTCTTTTTCTCTATGCATACAAAAATAGCAACAACATCTATAGCCCCATTAACACTAAGCGCTATGCTCTGCTGCACAACATTAATGCTGAGGCCGAATCCGACCCACCCCGTTCTGATGTGGTCGCCGTCAGAATCTACTGAAGTAAATATTAGCCCAGTGATAGTGTAACATTTTAGCTCCGTTATCGTGAATTCAAATTACCCACAATTCACATTTGCTTCCGTTTAACTTGCAATCATGTCCTGAGAGAAGATGAAATCGCATTTTATACCAACAACAACCTCGTGGAGTAGGTTGGGGCTAATTTAAAATCGATTTAAGATCACTGGAAAGTAGCCTGAAATGGTGTAGCTTGAAGCCTTTACGTCGATGTATCTAAATTTTAATTAGTTTACGCAATAATTCAGTTATAGGCGCGCCACATGTGTCTATGTATTTGGTCTTACTTGAAATTTACTTTATAACTTGAGATTTTCTTTTTCTCTAAAGTCCATCATGTTTCACCAAACAACCCATGGCTTGTCGCTGCCGATATTTGTGTCATAAACTAGCATAAGCTCCTTCCTGAGTCATATAGACTCATTAGGCCAGTTTCTCGGTTTCTGTGGCGTATATATTTCCCTCTAGACGGGACGTCGCTCCGTCGAAAGATTACTCATTTTTGTCAGCTTAATGGGACTGGTACAATATAAAAGGAAGTGTTTTGCTCAAGTACACAACGCATCACCCAGTCCAGGAATCGAAACCACATCACTATAAGTATGCGACAGAATCGATATCACACCGAACAAACTGCTTAACGGCATTCCTTCTGGCTTTACGTTTTCATTTCAAATTCCGCGAGGTCGACTTTGCTTTTTATTCTCTCGGGGTCGACAAAATAAGTACCAGCTGAACATTGGAGATCAATATAATCGACTTATACTCTTCCCCTAAATTGCTAGCCTTGTGCCAAAATTTGAAATCATTGTTATTGTGGTGGTGGTCGTGGTGGTGGTCGTCGTCGTCGTCGTGGGAGGTCTAAAAGAAAACGCTGCGACTCCGGTGTTCGCAAGCCTTCTGGCACCGGTGAGCTTGACACGGTTGATCTACCTGTCCAACAAATGCGAGGTACTTACACGATTACCACCGCCACCAAGAACAACGACAACAAAAACAATACAACAACTACTACTACTACTACTACTACTACTACTACTACTACTACTACTACTACTGCTACTACTACTACTACTACTGCTGCTGCTGCTGCTGCTGCTGCTGCTGCTACTGTTATTACTACTACAGCTACTACTGCTACTATTACTGCTGCTGCTACAGTATAACATAAGTAATCGATAGTACATTCATGAGGCTGCTCAATCTCTTAGAAATAACAGTCAAATCTAGACATTATAATCCGCCACCTTAAATATTGAAGGAGATACAGGATTCTATAGTCCTAGCTAAACTATACCTGATAAAATAATGGGGTGATGATGGCTGGAATGCTTTTGAACATAGGTCAGCTTGATCATGAATGACCTTAGGCTAAATAACACCAACAACAATGCCTTATCCCATATCCGGCCACCCAAGCTAACCACCGCCAACACCAACTTCCCCCGGAGCCTTTTACAGCAAAACCTGGCTGCCGTTTGTTCGCAGCAAATAATTGACTGAAAGCATCGTGTTTATGGCGCCGTCTGTACCCGACAGAGACAGACCTAACGTCTATCCAGTGAGCTGTTCCAAACACACGTGCACGTGTGTTTGGAACAGTTCAATGGATAAACGTGTGTGCGGTCTCACACATACAAAATACATACAACTAGTCAATTTGCCCTCGGCTCCACCACAATCTTCCTCAATATATATATATAGACATATGCACACATATGTGTGTGTATGCGTGTGTGAGTGTATGCTTAGATATGTGTATGTGTGAGTGTGTCTGTATGTATATATATATATATATATATTAGATGTATATAGCTGACACAACTGACATCTGATAGTATACATACACACATTCAGATGCATACATGCATACATACATACATACATACATACATACATACATACATACATGCATGCATACATATACAACCTTGCTACCAAGTAGGTAGCCGATCAAAATTTCCTCTAAATTAAAAAGGGAAAGAGAAGAACATATAAAACTAGGTTAATGCAAAGAGAAGGAAGAGAACTATTGAAATAAAAGGGGGGAAAAATGAAAATATGATTGTAGAATATCATACCAAGACGTTGGCTACAGAGGCTTCTACGAGGCCTAAAGAGACCGAATAAAGCAGTAGATAAGGAAAGAAAATTGCTTACGCCAGTGTCTGACACGTACAGTGAAAGGTGTTGTGTTGCAGCAAAAACTCAAAACGTTCTAACCAGAAACGGACCCCAAACATATAAAAGACCTATCTACAGGTTTTAAAGAGCCCTGCATTGTATTAGAATACTCGGTCATAGCCAAAGTGCGTGCATACATATAGATGTGCCAAAGTGTGTGTACATATAGATGTACGAGGGGTTACCCAAAAGAAACCGGAATTTTGCAATATTATTTTATTCACTTAATTTTTACATGTTTACACTTTTATGGCCTTCAAAGTATTCTCTATTTGAAGCAATGCATCGGTCCAGGCGAGTTTTTCACTATTCGAAGTAGTGTTGGAACTCTTGCAAAGTGATGCCTTTTAATGCTTCCATCGTTTTTTTTCTTCTTTTTTTCTTTTTTTTCACCTCTTCCACACCTGCAAATTCCGTAGTACCAGCTTTGGTCACCAGTAATGGCCTTCAAAAAAGGTCCGAATCAATTTCCAATTGTTCTTTCAGTTCACGAGACGCATTCTGTCGCGACTACTTTTGATCTTCTGTGAGCAAGCGAGGCACAAATTTTGCTGTAACTCTTTTCATTCGCAAATTCTCACTCAAAATTCATTGGCAGGGGCTCCAGGACACACCTGTCATATCAACAAGTTCGTCAGTTGTTCGGTGATGGTCGTCAAAGATCAGTTCATGAATTTTCATAATGTTTTCATTTGTTCGGGAGGTCGATGGTCGTCCTGAACAAGGCTGCTCTTCAAGCGATAAGAAATCATTTCTAAAGTGTGAAAACTACTCTTAAACTTGTGTTTTGCCTATGGCAGCGTCGTTGTAAGCTGTTTGAAGCATGGCAACTGTTTCGGCCGTCATTTTCCCTAGTAGAAAACAGAATTTCATGGAAGTACGTTGTTCCTTCTGCTGTTCCTTCGTTTCAGCCATCGCAAAAATCGACAAACAGGGGAGAACACTGCAAAACAAAGACACCTTTACACAATCAAGACACCTTTAAACAACAGATTCAAAATACTCGGGAAAGGCAGTTACTTCGAGAAGTACCTCTATCAGAACTGGGAAACGCCCCGTTATTTGATTAGAATCATACAAATGCACGGATATCTGAAATTATTTTCTACACCTTTCTCCACTCATTCTTGTGTGTGTGCGTGTATGTGCATGTATGCGTGCGTATGTGTGCGTGCGTGTGTATGTGTGTATTGTGTGTGTGTATGAGTATAAATATATATACATACATTAGTGTGTGTGTGTATGTGTGGTGTACGCATGTGTGTGCGGGAGTCTGAGTGTGAACACGATTTCATTCCATCTTTTTAATGAAGGCTTTTGTTCAGCCTCTCGTATGGGCCCCACGTAGTTTATTTAGGACAATAAAGTTCTTAAGTCATCATCAATGTTTCAAGACATTAACAGCCTTGCGACTATGCTATGAAGTTTTATTGCTCTATATAACTGACTCTTTTATGGTAAGTGAATGTGATTTGTGTACACTTTATCACTCAATTTTGTTTAGAATTTATCGCTGGAATTTGAAATTTGATCGTTAGATTTATACGTGAATAGGTTATACATTTACTTTATTCATAATGTATATATATATTCTACCGTGTTATGAGTAATATTCTGTCATCGTATATATTTTGGAGGAATTGTACTGAGTATGGATATATTGTCTTGCAATGATTTTCTATCAAATTTTTGTTTCCTTTATCTAGTATATTCCAATTGCTCATTATTGTAGGAGCGTGGTGAGCATATAAGAAAGTCTAAACAAATTCAGATGATAAAGTCAAAAGAATTTACATTTTGCCTTCTTTAAAAGGGGCAGATATTCACATCAATAGTACTTCACATTCTGAAGATAAATAAGACTGGGATATCCTAGAAATATTGGTGAATTTACTAACTTCATTGTTCCATACAAACTGGAAGGGTCACATATACGAAAATATGAAAAAACTTTGTAATAAAATGTCGTGGTTTAAATATATCTTTAAAACTCTTTTCCCATATATACGGATACGTATGTACTTGTGTGTGAAAATGTACGTGTGTGTGTATGCATGTCCATGGGCGTATGTGTGAGTGAGTGTGTATATGTGCGCGCGCGTGTGTGTGTACATGCGTCTCATTAAAACCTGTGGGTCTTACAAAAAGCGTTTTGTTTCGTTCGAGAAACGTGAGGCTTCTGCATTATTTCCGTTACTAAATTCTGCTCGCAAGCAATTGATCCAACTCAGGCCATACTCTAGTGGACGAAAGATACTTGTCCAGCGTATGATAGAATCCGAAATAATAAAGCTACGAATCGAACACTTTAACCACACGACTATAGAGACGATAGAAGCTTTCAGGACATTATGGTTCTTCTTTCTTATTTTAAAGAAATTCTTTCCATTTCTTTATCGTAATTTTGTTAATAACTTCGGAAGCTGACATGTGAAAAATTTCATTGAAATTTATTTGCCTTCATATTTTTTTTACTTTAATCTCGACCGCTCTAAATCTCGTCTGCTAATGTTTCATTTTGACAGAAACTTACATTTCATTATCATCTACGTTTTTTTCGCTGTTTTTTTTAAATCTATATCTATATACTTCGCCACTAGCTTTATTATTTTGGCTTTCCTTGCTTATCTTTTATTGTTTCTGTTGCTTTTGTGTATGTATGTGTATAAGTGTGTGCATGCGTGTATGTTAATATGTATATGTTCATATGTGAGAATGTGAATGGATGTTCGTGTGCGCGTGTGTGAGAGAGAGAGAGAAAGGGAGAGAATATGCAATAGTTTGTATTATGCGTGGTTTTGTATAGACATATGAGTGTGTGTCTGAGTCTGTACCATTATGTGTGTATGTGTTTGTGTGTGTGTGTGTGTGTGTGTGTGTGTGTGTGTGTGTGTGTGTGTGTGTGTGTGTGTGTGTGTGTGCCGGTATGTTTGTCAGAGTGTATGCCTGTCTCTGTGTGCTTGTATGCGTGTATTGTGTGTATGTATGTGTGTGTATCAGTGATCGTGTCTCTGCGTGTATGGATGTCTGTGTCTGCCTGTTTGCTATTCTATGCATGTGTCTTCGCGTGTATATATGAGTTTGTGTAAGCCGTGTATATGAATACGCGTGTGTGCGCATGTAAATTGTGGATTAAACTGTCCTATATGTCTATTTGTTTGTGTGTGTGTGCTTGTGCGTGTGAGAGAGAGAGGGAGGAGAAAGAAGGTGTGTATGTGCGTTTGTATGTATGTTTGTGTAAGTGTCTGTAAGTGTTAAAATGGAAGCGTCTGCATTTGTGATTATATGGAAGTATCTGTATGTAAGAACACGTCTATCTATATCTATATGGTTATGGTTGTAGATTTGCCTAGAATAATGAATGCGTATTGGTTACTTTTACGGCTGTGTCTATGCGCGCCGTTTTATTTTTCTTTTTTTCTTTTCTTATTTCTTCAAATTTGCTTCATTTTTCCACTGAGATTGTCAAACTTGCATGTCTTCTCTAGCTTGTCTGTTTCTTCACTTTACCATATCTCACCTACACCAGACTAGCTTTTTTTCTCATTATTTTGCTATCTATCTCTCAACGTATCTATGTACATGTCTATCTATCTATCTATCTATCTATCTATCTCGCTATCTATCTATCTATCTATCTCGCTATCTATCTCGCTATCTATCTATCTATCCATCTA
>NC_068987.1:74613032-74618539 GCF_001194135.2 Octopus bimaculoides
ATCTCGCTATCTATCTATCTATCTATCTATCTATCTATCTATCCATCTATCTCGCTATCTATCTATCTATCTATCTAGCTATCTATTTATATCGCTATCTATCTATCTATCTATCTATCTATTTTTCTTTTATTTGTTTATTTCGCTACAACTTTTTTTTTTCAAGTTTTTGTTACTTTTTCTTTGCCTGTTTTTCTTCTGCTTTATTTTTCCAGTCTTTGTCTTTTTTATGCTTCGCTTCTTTTTTTCTTTTTCCCTTTATTTTCTTTAAGTCTCTTCTTTCCGTTTATCATTACATCTTCCTTTCTTTCTCTATTACTTCATTTGTCTTTTTCTTTACCGTTTGCTTTCTTTCCGGATCTCTTTATTCTCTTCTTTTTATTATTATTTGGACAAAATACCACGAGGTATTTCTTTCAACTAGATCTCACTGAGGTCAACCTTCATCCCCCCGGGGTCGATGTAATTGCCTAACCTCGTCTCCGGCGAGCTGGCAGAATTGTTAATACGCCGGGACAGAATGCTTAGCAGTATTTCGTCTGGGGTCGACAATACTTTTCATCTTTTCCTGGTCGATAAAATAAGTACCAGTTGAGCATCAGGGTCGATGTAATCGACTTAGCCCCTCCCCCGAAATCACTGGCCTTGCGCCAAAACTTGAATGCATTATTATTAGTAGTAGTAGCAGCAGCAGCAGTAGTAGTAGTAGTAGTAGTAGTAGTAGTAGTAGTAGTAGTAGTAGTAGTAGTAGTAGTAGTAGTAGTAGTGTTGTTGCTGTTGTTGTTATTAGTGCTTTCTTACCGGTGAACAGGTGTGGTCGCCGTTTGTCACAGGATTTTTCGCACATCGTCTCACTGACGGAGCTACAGTAGTGGATAAAGCGTAGATCAAGAAAGGGCGCTTGGCACCTGGAGTGTCGGCAAGCGCTCACTGCCTTCTGCCAGTTGAGCAACGCGGTCAGTGGAAGTCCGACTATGGATTTCTATAGAGAATTAGTGGAGGGTAAAGAGCGATGATGTCCTCGGGGAAACTCTGGGCATCGGGAGGGATCGATTAACTGGTCTTTTCCTGAGGACTTTCGGGCCGGGGCCTATGGATAACTTCCAGAAACCCCCGGTCTGGCAGTGCTCTGCCGGTTCGAGTCAAGCTCTACAGACACAGAAGTGCTGTCAGACGGACCTGTCCGAGGTGTGCACAGGGCGATGAAACCGCCCTGCATGCACTCGTCCAGTGTCCGTGCATTACTGATTTGTGGAGCTTTGTTGAACAGCTGTTGTCACGTGTTATCAACCGAGTCCATCGTGAAGATCGCCCCGCCGCCTTCCTTTGGCCTTCCTCTGACGAGATGATCACAGCTAAAATGTTTTGGGTAACAAATATGTTCAGTAAATCGGTTTGTTTAGCTTCTTTTCAACAAGAAAGTAGAATCAGAATTCATTTCACTATTAAAATCACTTCCTTTGACTTCATATGCATTGCAAAAGGTTCCAGGAAATGAAAAGAAGTGGACTTCCGGTTGTTTGTTCAACTGGATTACGTACTCATTGAATTAACATCTAATTAGCTCAACATTGCACGGACAAATGTACCATTAACGTAATCCTCGGATACAATCAGCATGACTCAAGTGTGTGACAAAGCTGTACTCTTCAATTACAGATACGATCCATCTGTTTGGTTTCTGCGCAGTTTCCATCTGCGTAATTTCACTCACAAGTCTTTGGTTGACCGAGGAAATGGTTAAAAATAATACGCCGTGGATATCACTGAGGATCTCGTGGTGACGACGCGAATTTCTTAACCAATAGGCCATACAGCGTCCTTGCTAGTAAAAGAATACATACAGAAACACCTATTCTGTAACGAAAAATATCACAGGTGTTGTGCGTATTTAAGTAACAGTCAAAAAGGTTTCAAAGAAAAAGAACACTTTGTTGTGATTGCAGGGTCCTTCATCATTAGAGATGATGGGTTCTTCTCATGACAATTTAACTTATTTTCCTTTTTGTACTTTTAACATTGATTTGCTGACACTTACCATCGTTTAAAAGTATGAAAATTTTGTGAAGAGAGTTGAAGATGAAAATTTTTTAAGCCGGAATGACTGGAAGGTTTTTCTACATGCTATTTAAGCTATTAAAGGAAGTAAATATTTATGTTTTACCTAGCAAATGTCAGACATTACAAGGCTGACAACTTGACCCGTTACTACAAAGTAAAATCACAAAGAAAGATTCTCTCCCCTTTAATGACAAATTTACCACCAGAAGCAAAACACGTGTTTTTCTATGATTATCCACCTAAAATCACAACTAAAGGAAAACAGCTCACCACTAAATAACCAGCACACACAATAACCAACACACAATAAACCAACACGACCTGACAACAACGTTCTGTAAAGAAGCCAGTACAGCCTCTGGAGCTAGTGGGTGGTTTATTTCATGGGATATTGCTCGAACAAAACACTTATATTCTGATCGCTAAATTTGTACCAGAGTCAGAGTAAAAAAGATACAAATCTTTAGCGACAGATAATGCAAGTATTTGTTTCACCACATACTACAGAGAGATGCCTTTTCCAGATCAGAGATGATGAAACAAGCAAAATGTAAAATCATTTAAATTATTCTTTTGCATTCAGATAAAATTTTTTAAGCTCCAAGAAAATCTACTACTTGCAGTATTATTTTGTTTCCTTTGATGCGAAGTAAAAGAACTACTGAACTTTTTATTTATTTATTTATTTATTCATTTATTTATTTATTTATTTATCTAGCTATCTATTTTACAATAGATGGAAGAAGTACAAGAACAGAAGAAATTCGGGATTATTTTTACTCGTGAAAAATAATCCCAGTTTTCCTAAGTTTTTCCTGTTCATTGTATTATTCAACACCTGGCGGTCAGATATTTCGAATAGGAAGGTATTACCAAATCTGTTCATGAAATTGTTAGTTTCATACTCTTGAATGAAATTTTATTGGAGAATTAAAGATTGAAGATATACTTATTGATGTCTGACGTCTATTTCGACTTCATTCTGGCGTCGCCGTCAACAGCTAAGTTTTGCGCCGGTTTTTTTAATGTGTTCTGTTTAAATGGAAAATATTCTTTCCTCATCTGAAAAATAATGAAGGCCAGCGAAAGCTGACGTTTTTTTATCCATATAAATAATCATTTGTAAACTTTCCAGGGCAAGGATAGAAATATTCCTGATCTTACTCAGTCAAATTTCATCTCAGTCAAATAGTCATCTTCCCAATCTCAGGAGTAGTGCAAATACATTCACTGATATTGAAATAAAAAGCTGCAAGCTTCAGGAAGACACCAGTGATCAGCCAGGACAACAACAAGAGCAGCGAGTCCCAATTCCTAGAATACCATTAGTCACAGATTCAGCAATGGCGGAGGAGATCACCTCATACCCAGTCCTGAAAGCATGCGAACAGACACATCGTTCCCTAACGATAGCATCTTGCTGCACCACTTTATCGTTCTTACAAGGATTGACAGAAAATTTCCTTGTCAGACACATAATAGCTGAATCTTGTTTTACCTTGCTTGTAAATCCATTCATGGTTGTTGTTTATCCAATTCTTGTACCTAGAAAATGAGAGAGAGAGAGAGAGAGAGAGAGAGAGAGAGAGAGAGAGAGAGAGAGAGAGAGAATAGATAGACGGGAGAAAGAGGAAGAAAAACAGAGTAGGAGAGAAACAGGAATTGTTGGCGTAAGAGAATACAACGTTACCTATTCGAAACAGACGTCGTCCTAAATATAGGAAACATATCCGTCGTAGCAAAAAAATTCCAGAGTAGCAAGCAAATACCCGTCGTAGCGAACAAATTCCAGAGTAAAGATTATTATTAAAGTAAAGAGATAAAGGAATAAGGCAAAGGCACAGGAAACTTCATACTAGGCCACACAATAACAGAATAAAAAAGCTAATACAATGAACCCAGCAAGAAACCGAAAGAAACTTCACTAACGATAGGGCACTTAAAATAATGGTGTAAAGGTACGCAGTCAGTGTTTTAAAAGAAAGCAGAATATAGAGGAAAACTGTTTTACAGCTTAAGACTGTTGATGAATTTAAACAAGTAAAAATAGAATCTACATTGGGAATATAGATGCTAAATCTTCGAAATATAGTGCAAAAACGTGGTTAAATGAAAAGATTTCAAACAGCGCAAAAGCATCTTCAGTTCAATTTATGACTCTCGGTCTGTGTAAACAGCGTATATGTGTCAAACACGCTGTCTTTAAGCGCTACACTCATTCTTACACATACGTGTGTATGTGTACGTACATGAGTATATGTGTGTGTGTGTATGTATGTATGTATGTATGTATGTATAGATAGATAGATAGATAGATAGATAGATAGCAATGAAAATAATAATATGAAAGAAAAGATAAAATTCAATAAAAATTGTTGTTATCGTTTCACTCTTAGATATATAGAAATACCAATATCTTCACATTTCAGACTTAAGCTCTTTAAGAGAAGATAGAAAAGAAAAGAGAGAGAGGAAGGAAGTGTTCGCTAACAGCGAAAATATGAAATGAAGTTTAAAATTTTAAAGTGTAAATTTTAAACACACTATGTAGTGGAAATAACCGAAAGCGAGATTGTTGCTACACATTTGGTATTAAATGCCATATGAAGGCTTTTTGTCCAGAAGAAGCAGAAAAGTAGAACAGAAAAGAAGGGCAATGAACAGCAACAGAGGTAACAATAAGTCTTAGAGATGAAGTTCATGGTTGTTTGCAACATACCCCCAGTTGCAGTGCCGAAAAGAGCCCAGAGTGGATGCAAATGAAAAAAAAAATTGTACTCAAAATAACACCGAAAAGTCAAGCAGAGGATCGATCAGGCACTATAAGAAGCAACAGTATCATTCCGTTGTCATGCAGCGTTGGGGAGGAATGAGATTGGTGAAGAATGTAGCCACTGATGGGTGGTAGATTTAAGATGCGAGCTGGCAAAACCGTTAGCACAACTGACAAATACTTAGCAGCATTTTGTCCGTCTTTACGGTCTGAGTTCAAATTCCACCAAAGTCGACTTTTCGGGGTCGGTAAAATAAGTACCTGCCAAGTACTGGAGTGGATGTAATCGACTTATCCCCGCCTCCGAAATTGTTTTAGCCTTGTGCATAAATATGTTGGCACTCCGTCGCTTACGACGTCGAGAGTTCCAGTTGATCCGATCAACGGAACAGCCTGTTCGTGAAATTAACGTGCAAGTGGCTGAGCACTCCACAGACACGTGTACCCTTAACGTAGTTCTCGGGGATATTCAGCGTGACACAGTGTGACAAGGCTGACCCTTTGAATTACAGGCACAACAGAAACAGGAAGTAAGAGTGAGAGAAAGTTGTGGTGGAAGAGTACAGCAGGGTTCGCCACCATCCCCTGCCAGAGCCTCGTGGAGTTTTAGGTGTTTTCGCTCAATAAACACTCACAACGCCCGGTCTGGGAATCGAAACCGCGCTCCTATGAC
>NC_068987.1:74618748-74620668 GCF_001194135.2 Octopus bimaculoides
TCCCCAGTATATTCTTTGGAGTATTTGACAAGGTACTTTCTAATTATTTAATCTCCATCCCAGAAATGGAGCAGAAATAAGGGATCGGCCGGCATTGACATTGTTTTCTACTAATGTGCTTGTTACTTTTTGCTTGTTTGCAAGCAGCCAGTTTATTTGTTGTTAAAAACGTAGCAGAAGATGGTACTCGTCTCACTGATAATAGTAGTTTCAACAGTGGACACACTTTAAACGCCCTTCGCACACAATTGTTTCAAATACAAAAACAGGCTTCAAAATAGCAGACAATATGTCAATTGAACAAACAGAAAAATTCAAGCACAATTAGAACTGCACAAAAAAATAGTGCTATAAATGTTAATCTAAACGATAAAAACAGTATAAATAATAACAAGAGTGTCACTAATAAAACAACAACACAACAACAATCACGAAATGCTATCTTTTACTAAAAGTAGTGCTGGAAGGAAAAAGTGTGATCCAGGTATCTCGAAAGAAAATACCTCCTTGCAGTGTAGGAAGCAACATATCTTTGTTTTGTAAGTTATAAAGCTTCCATATGCCGTCAAGAGAGAGTTTAGAGGCAGCCCTGATTGACGTGTAGCTGGTTGTGTCTATCAAATATATAGATCACTTCTATAGTGTGAAGTGTATGTAAATATACTGTGAAAGAAATCTAATGTAAGAGGAATCTATTGCTTGGTTTGAATTGGTGAGATTATCTAGAAGGTAAATTATGAGAGGGAAAAAAAACAAAGAAAAACAACATTAATCATGTCAATATGGTTCACCATGAAGAAAAAGAAGGAATAACAACGTTTCAAACACTTTAACTATTGTCATAATAGACAAAAAAAAAAAGAAAGAAAATGTGTGTTTGTTATAAAACGAGCTCGATGCAGCTTTCCCTATAAAATAATTTGTATGTCTCACCACTGTTATGAGTATGATTCATCGCTTGTTATGCATCATGCATAATGTGGCATATTGATAGACTAAATGTGCCAAAAATAGAACACTTACACAGATTATAGTGTGAGACGTAAATGTGTGGTGAGAAGTTTGCTTCCCAATCACATGGTTCCGGTTTCAGTCTCACTGCGTGGTACTTTGGGCAAATGTCTTCTACTATAGCATCGAACCGACTGAAGCCTTGTGAGTGGATTTAGTTGACGGAAACTGAAAGAAGCCAGTTGTATATGCATGCGCGCGCGCATGTGTTTGTGTGTCCACTACCACCGCTTGACAACCGATACTCGTGTGTTTACGTCCCCGTAACTCAGCGGTTCGGCACCAGCGACCGATAGAATAAGTACCAGGTTTATAAAAGTAATCACTGGGGGCGATCCATTCGAATAAAATTCTTCAATGCGATTCCCTAGCATAGCCGCAGTCTAATATTTGAAACAAGTAAAAGAACAACCCGTAAAGGAGACCTCCATTATACGTATGGATTACAGGTAGTGATGGTGGTCGAAGAATATAAGTAAAAGGGACTGATAGTTTAAAAATTTCTAGTTTGGTGACCCATTGCTGAACTGGTGTCATATAATAGAGATATTTGGTTGATAATTAACTACATTAGAAAGGCGGCGAGCTAGCAGAAACGTTAGCACACCGGGTGAAATGCTTAGAGGTATTTCATCTGCCGTTACGTTCTGAGTTCAAATTCCGCCGAGGTCGACTTTGCCTTTCATCCTTTCGGGGTCGATTAAATAAGTACCAGTTACGCACTAGGTCGATATAATCGATTTAATCCGTTTGTCTGTCCTTGTTTGTCCCCTCTGTGTGTAGCCCCTTGTGGACAATAAAGAAATAAGAAACGTTAGCACGCCGGGCGAAATGCTTAGCAGTATTTCGTCTGTCTTTATGTTCTAAGTTCAAATTCCGCCGAGGTCGACTTTGCCTTTCATCCTTTCG
>NC_068987.1:74620770-74621394 GCF_001194135.2 Octopus bimaculoides
CTACATTAGAAGAATATAGTGCTGCAACTATTCAAGTTTTGATCAAGATTTCAACCGAACTCGACCCAAGTCCAATCCACCCTCCCTCCCTCCCACTAATCATAATAAACTGTTAATTTTTTATGTGAAAGTTATCAAATTTCTATAATGAGAGACGCGTGGTTTTAGAATGACCAGTAGATGGCTTGAGAGGGGTTGTAAATTTTTGTAGAATCTTCAGTTTCATAAATTGCGAACATTCTTTTAGAACAGATATTTTTTCTCATTCATTATGGAGAATAAATACATTACCAAAATAGTATTTGCTATTAGCATTATATTAGTATTGGAGTTTAAGTTACAACTCTGTAAAAAAAATATGTTTTGCTTTGTTAATTGTTTGGTAATATTTCAATGCTGAAGTTATGGTAATGAAATTAACTTTAAGTTGCTGCAATACAACCGAATCAACACTGCTTTTCAGTCATGTAGATACGAAGTGTTGTTTAAGAATAGATATTTGATTCAAAATGAAGACTAGGTATATACCAAAATAGTATTATTTTCAACGTTTGCTGAAATCGTTTTCGGTAAATAATTTTGGCCTTAACTATTCAATAGAAAGTCAGCTCCTAGCAGTAAGAC
>NC_068987.1:74622200-74623518 GCF_001194135.2 Octopus bimaculoides
TTTTTTTTTTTTTGTTATTCTATTTCTGTTTGTTTATTTTGTTTCTATTGTATGAATTGTTAAAAGATTGCTACACGAAACTTTGCCACCTTAACATCGATTGCAAAATTTTCATTCACAATAAATTGTTGAGACAGTTAATAAATCGCATTTACAATAAGTTGTAGTTATTCCAGTGAAAAACAAAAAACATCATTTCTTTTATAATTTTTATGTTTTACCCGAGAAACCTCATTACAGTTAGAAGGTCTGTACAAGAAGCATTGTTAAAAGAAAGTCTGTAGAAGAAGCATTGGGTATTATTGCAGGAAATGTAGCACAACAGGGTCAAAATATCCGATCGTCAGCAACATGCTGCATAAAGAAATTATAGTAGGTATAATAATAAAGATGATGATAGCGCTAAATAATTTCTTGAATAAGCACAAACCAACACATTTGATGGAAAAGTATAGTTGGTTATATCAATTTTAGTAACTGGCTGGTACTAATTTCATAGAATCTTGGAAGGGTGAAAGGTAAAGTCGATTTCGAGAGAATTTGAACTCAGAGCGTAAAGAGGTGCATCTAAATTCTACACATTTTATTTTCAAATTCTATAAATCATGCATGAGCAACTTGCAACACTCGACATGTTGTTGTGCGGCCCTCGACGAGTTTCTAGGTTACTAATTTCATACTAAGATAAATAAACTTTCATGCTACGACAAATAAGATTAAGAACTGCAAAAAAATCAGTGTAAAGTGGACAAGGAATATTTCATGCATGTGTTTTGTCATGCGGCCCTCTCCTACTTGGAAATGGTACGATACGGCCCCCAGTTGAGGAAAAGTTGCCCATCCCTGCTATAAATCCTCCTCCCACCGTACTTAATGATGATGATGATGATGACGATGATGATGATGATTGTTGCTGTTGTCAAGGCGACAGAACCATTAGCACGCCGGACAATATGCTTGTCGGCATTTAGTCCGTCTTTAGGTTTTGAGTTCAAATTCCGCCGAGGTTAACTGTGCCTTCCATCCTTTCGGGGTAGATGTAATAAGTACTAACTGAGCGCTGGGGTCGGTGCAACCAATTTACTTCCTGCCCCCAAATTGCTGGCCTTGTGCCAAAACTTGAAATCATGATCATGATCATCATCATCATCATCATCATTATTATTATTATTATTATTATTATTATTATTATTATTATTATTATTATTATTATTTCTTTATTGATGATAAAAGCATAAGGTCCGTTTAAAAACTTCGGTCATCGCTTACTACTCACGCTTGATAAATATCACAACTGGACCTATATCCCTCTTTTGAA
>NC_068987.1:74625734-74629232 GCF_001194135.2 Octopus bimaculoides
ATATATACATATATATATATATATGCATATACATATATATTTAAGAGAGAGAGAGAGGGGGGAGAGACAAACAGACAGAGAAACAGGGAAAGGGTGGAGGAGAGAGATATGTGTGTGTGTAAATATGTACACATACACTGCGCTCAGTGTGTGAAAGTAAATTTAATGTTTATAACATATTACTATGTTTAAAACATACTTGCTACTCAATAACAATAATAATAATACCAACAACAACAACGACAATAACAACAACAACAATAATAATAATAATAACCACAAAAACAACAACAACAACAACAAATTTTCTCTTTTATTTGCCACTAAGGGCCCGTCCCAACGTATAATAAAGATGCTATACAGAGAAGTCAAAACGTGAGAATGGATGACAAAAGGAAGTTATATAAAAATGAGGGTGGATCACAGGCATTATACAATATAGGGGCGTATTAAAAATTTGATTTGATTTAAAACGCAGAATAGATGGTATATAAAAATAGAGCAGTTAAAATATGTAATGTCGAGAATATGAAAAAAATTGGGTAACCTACACAGATTGAAAACACCCCCAGGTTGGGATAGAGCATCGCAAGATTGTGCCTGCTTGCCTCTTATTGTGTTGGAAACAGATGCATCTAAATGTACCAGTATGTATTTTGGAAGTCGGATGTGACTTTCGAAAGACCTACATTTTCTGAAGAATGGTCCTTTGTGTCTTTGCACCATTAGCGTTGTCTTTACCAAAATTAAATCCAGCATGTGCTCCTGGTAATGACACCCATATCGCTCTTCATCCTCGAGTTTAAACATTAAACTGACCGTTATATAGTCTTACTCTCGAATTACTGGGATTCTGTAGGATGAAGGGCTTTTTTTTGACGCGTTCTAGATTAGATGCCTTCTATTTTAGTATAATTTCTTCATGTGTCGTTTCTTTCTTTTATCTCTATTCTCAAAAGTTTTCCACTTTTCGCCAGACTTCATTTGCTCCCCATCATAGCAGAAGAATGAGATAATACTGCAAAGTTGAAGACATTTGGCTTCATCCTCTTCTCAGACAGGGAAACAGGCAACTTTCTTCACCATTTCCTGAGCTTCCACAACTGGATCGTTTTGGAACAGCTGCCTCTGAGATTTACTGTTAGTATTGCTGATTATACTGTGTCTGTCGCTCTCAAATAACTCTTCCTGCCACAAGTGTAATAGCCGGCCTTATTGTCCTGCATCACCCATTTCATTGCTTATGTTTCTACACCCACGACGGATCACATCTCTGAAATAGCCCAGTAGTTTTCGGGGTATGATTAGGATTTTACAAATCCATACTGACCCCTCTCGCCATATATCTCCTTCCGTCATCACTTCTTCACAACCTGTCCATACTGTACTACAACGATAGCAGCGAGCTAGACATATCACTGCCAGTGTTTCACATGGTCATCATTGCATTGTTCTGGCTCGTATTGCGTAAGAACCTATGAACAGGTTGTGTCACATTTCCTCTCTTTACTTTATCCTCAGTTTTTGGAAGCCAAACGGACACTGCCTTATAACCAACCATGGTCAAGAGAAACACCACTAACTTATGTGATAGGGCGTCCTTTAGTTGTTCTTTTACGGGTATACTGCAAACCCCACTGGTTTTCACGATCAGAAATAGGTAATTTTCTTCCTTGCCCATTCTCAGACACACACTTTTGTGACATACTACTTCTCCGACTGACAAATTCCTGCACATTGACACGTCTACGGGAGATGATATCAATAGAAGGCAGTATCTATTAAAGAGAACATGTACAAGCAGAGAAATATATAGCGGGGAATACCTACAAAGAAGAACATTATATGGAAGGAACATTTACAGACGGAGATATTTCTTCAATGAAACGTCTACAATGCAGAACGTATATTAAAAAACAAATCTAAATAGAGAACATAGAGATTAAGTGAAATCTTGAGAAACATCTATACAGGAAGAAATTTACAGTAATTGCTATTAAAAAGCCATTAATCGATGAAAATACTTATATTGTTAGTATTGTTGCTTAGCCCAGATCAACTTTGATCTAGTAGATCAGCCATGATTATCCTGTCTTTTCCTTTCAGTCATAGTACATCAAGGATTACATTGTCCAATGTGTTCTTTTTGTTAAGACTGTAAAGTATGATCAAAGGAAGATATGGCAGATATTTTTAACAGGTCGAATGATCGTATTGAAAAACTTCCAAGATGATTCGTAGTAGCTACAATAACTGTAGTTAAGCTCTAATTCAGGCTTGATTAAGCCATTCCATATTAAAATCTGTTCTAACCGTGACTTCAGCACCCGGTTTTCAGTTATAATGTATAGAATTCTATATGACTCAAAACGTTGTTTTTTAAAAGGGAGTGACGGTAAAACTTGAGGAAAACTGAGCTGGTACTTCTTGCAAGTCAAGTAAATATTTCAGTATCAAGCATTAGCGCATAAAGTTACTAGTAATATAGTAACGTTAGCGATAGAGATAGAGGGATGCAAGTGAATGTACACTGAAATACAACGCCATGATGTCACGTGATCAAACGTGATATCGCCTGGTTTGTAATGTGTTAGCATACACCACAAAGTGGTGATTTTACAAGAAATTGATATTTACAAGATGGAGAAGCAAAAATCATTTCTGTAGAAACTTCTCACCTTCTTGAACCCATCCTTCTCATAATATTTTTTATCCTTTAAGGCGGCGAGCTGGCAGAAATGATTAGTGGTATTTCGTCTGTCTTTATGTTCTGAGTTCAAATTCCGCCGAGGTCGACTTTGCCTTTCATTCTTTCGCGGTCGATAAATTAAGTAAATTAAGTATCTAATCGACTGGCCCCCTCACCACAAAATTCGGGCCTTGTCCCTAGAGTAGAAACGAATATTCTTTACCCTTTGGTTTTAAAATTCTTATACGTTTATTGTCTTTTTGGAGAAGCCTCTAAGCAGTTATTCTACCAACAAAAATTACAGCTAGCTCTCCCTCGGATCACACACCTAAATCACAACTATAGCGTACATCGAATGGGTAGTGCTGAGTGTAGCCCATGCCATAAGTCAGCAGTGGTGGTCTCGCTCAGAATTTTTCATTAAAGGTCTACTCGATGAAGACTGACCTGGAGTTAAACAAATTTCTTCCTCACACGCATTCACACGCACTGACAGTTGTGTGCGCGCGCGTGTGTGCGTGTGTGTGTGTCTGTGTGTGTGTGCGCGCATATGTGTGAATACTCTACAAAAACCTTGCCACTTTGTTAGACACCGGGTATTATTCTGTTGCAAAACAAAAGAACTTAAATAAATATGCAGAAAGTCATACACGTCCACAAAACGTATTTACATAAACACACAAATACAGGCAGACAGACAGAAACACACGCACACACACAGATATGTACACATGTATATACATCTATATGTGTATATGTATATATATATATATATATATATATATATATATATATATATATATATATAT